>NC_143157.1:27932227-28127601 GCF_041381405.1 Jatropha curcas | reverse complement strand
ATATATATATATATATATATATATATATATATATATATATATATATATTCATTTGTATTTCTAAATTGAACATCTAATGTATGCCTTAATTTATTTTACATATAAAAAAAATTCAAATAGAGACATAAAAGGGTGATAAAGCTACAGTTTTATTACATGAATAATACTGCTAATTACTACGGAGTCACAATAGAAGGGATAACTAGGACATTTGATCAACGAAGCAAAGGTGGGATTCCTACCTCCAAAGTTCCTTCAAGCATCTGTGTAACTTTCTTCATCGAAGGCCTAAGGACAGGATCAGGATGAATGCACCATACTCCCACCAAAGCCATCCTCTCGAACCTCTCAAAGTCACTCAACGCTTCAGTATCATGTCTTACTATCATCTCCAGCTCACCGGAATTTAAACAACTTATAAACCAATCTGAGAGAACAAGATCATCGTTATCGCCCTCTTCTTCTACCCGGTCTAACTCAATGTGCCTTCTGCAGCACAAGATTTCTAATAGCATGACACCGAAACTGTATACATCCACTTTAGATGTCACAGGTGCATTCCTTAGCCATTCAGGTGCCAAATACCCCATTGTTCCTCTTACGTTAGTGTTTGTTCTTGTTTGGTCTTTGTTCAATAACTTGGAGAGGCCAAAATCAGCAATTTTAGCATTGTAATTGGCATCAATCAGAACATTTTGAGGCTTAACGTCGCAATGGATTATTTGAGTCTCGCATTCTTCATGCAAGTAAAGTAAGCCTCTTGCTATTCCAAGAACCATTTCAGTTCTCAGTGACCAGCTTGGCCTTTCTCCGTCTCCAAACAGAAGATCAGATAGTGCGCCATTAGCCATTAACTCATAGACCAGAAAGTGTTGATTCTTTTCGACACAAAACCCTAGTAGTCTTACCAAATTCTTGTGGTGTGTCCTGCTTATTATCTTAAGCTCTGTCATGAATTCCTCCTCACTTTTTTCAATTTCTTTCTCCAGCTTCTTTACTGCAACAGCAATTCGCGTATCATTTAAGCTTAGAATCCCACTATAAACTTTACCAGAGGATCCTCTCCCTAGGGTCTTATTAAATCCATTTGTTGCTTCGTGCAATTCCTGGAATTTGAATTCTCGGAAGATAATTCCAATAGTTGTTGCATTGGTAAAGTGTTTCCTTCGTATAAATCTTTTAAAAGCAGGATGATAGTAGATGGCAATAACTCCAAACAGGAAAGCAAGATTGGCACTAGCAATAAGGCTAATCTTCAAAAAAGCTACAACGTTAAAATCATTTTTCTTTTCACCTTTCGGATTAGCAGGATTGCTAATCTTCATTGGCACCTTTACCAATGCCTTGATTCCTTTGGTAGATGTACTTTTTCTTGCATTTAGAAGAGGCGCTCTTTTCTTGTTACATCTAGAATCCACCAAGGAAGCAGCAAGGCTGTAGCAATCGCTAATAAGAGCCTCTTTGCATCCTTCCACATCAACATTCAGTACTCTATCAAGATCTTGAAAACCCTCCAATGGGAAATCAGCATCATCAATCACTTGTATTGTGAAATTTCTAAATGAAGGGTCTGCACAATAATTCACTGTAGTTTCAGGACGACACCCTTTTGACACCTGGTTAGGATCCAATGAGATGTAACCTGGTATGCAATGACAATTCGCTGTTTCATTATCTGGAGAGGTACACATGCCATTGACACCACATATAGCATTCACAATGCAAGGTTCATGAATAGCCCTCCACACACTTGTCCATCCACTACTGTTTGATTTATGGTGAACAAATTGTTGGAAATTTCCATGATCATCAATCGTTGCTCGATGATAGTAATCTCCAACTGAAGCTGCCGATACATTTGTATTCAGAGTGTAAATATTATCATTAGTACTATTGACAAGGTACACGGAAGCATTGGGACTAAACACGAGACTAACATTGTTTACTAGAGTTCCAGTATACCAATAGCCAGGATCGGAGAAATGATAGGCAGAGAGAACTAAATTCCCATCAAACTGCATTTGCAGCATAAAGTTTCCAGTTGAATAATCAGCAGTGCCCTTTGCATTGGAATAAAGCTTTCGGCCCTTAGCTAGAACTTGGCCTGGCAAGAGAGTGTCTGTTGGCGAATCAAAGCTTTGCCAGATGATTTCCGAGTTTCCATCTCTTAAGACAAAGTTGCCATCATTCAGCATGAAGCCTAAACTTGCAGCTGCTCCATTGTATAAAGGTTGAACACTGCCATTAGAGTACGTTAAAAAGAGCTGACCAGCAAAGGTTAGGCGGACTATGGATCCAGCTTCTGCAGGACTGTCGCGATTAGCTGACCAGACTAGCTTTCCTTCTGGGATTTTATCAAACCAAATTCCAAGTAGGAAAAGATTGTTGGGGAGAGAATAGAATCCGAAAGCGAATTCCCCAGATGGGGATCGCCAAGAATCATTAGTTCCTGCAGTAATGCCAGAACCTAAGCTTATATTTGGTAGAATCTGGGCATGAAAACTACACAGGTTTAGTGATAGTATTACAAGGCAAGGAAATACTATCTTGACAGTCATTGCTAACTTTTTGGAATTGAAATGAAGTAGATCACGATCACATTATTATAAACTGCAAGTCTGCAAGTACGTTACCAAAGTTTTTGGGTTGGAAACAGTCATCAATGGATAAAATTCCAAAGAAAAATAAATTCGAGGAGAAAAAATTAGCCCATTGCGATACTGATAGCCTGACTTGGACTTGGAATTAGTCTAAAGTCTAGTTAATTAGTCGATCACTACAAAGCCAATAAATTCCAATTCGTTGACTTTTAGCTCTCTGCCATTAACGGACCATTTTCCACGGGCAAATTACTTGAACAGTATGCGTGTAGAATTTTATATAGTGTGATTGTCATCACCATTGAGTAATTCAAATTAATTGAAGGAAAGTATCTTTTAGTTCATTATTGATCAAATCAAGAAATGGCATATAGACCATAACGGAAAATATTATATTTGAGATACTCGTGCTTAAATATCTGGTCAAGGTATCTAGAAGGTGAGACTTGTTATTAGAGATATATCAATTCCATGCCTAACCAATTAATATGCAGACGGGTTTGAGCGTAAAAAAGAAGAAAGCTACGACACGAAATAATGGTTGGTTTAAAACGTTCGTTTTGATAGTAAAATACAGGTCGTTGTCTTGATGCGCTGGTCGTCAATTTTTTGGACGGTCTTCTCGTTTTACCGAACAGCCGATTCAGGGAAAGGTTTGTTACCGCTAAAAGGTATTTATGACGTCATATGAATACCAAACGCGCAAATTGACACTGCGACGTGTGGCTGATTTTAAAGGCGGTCTTTTTAACGACCTAATGCAAATTTTAACGTAAGGTTTTTTACTTCCTCGATTTTCTAGAGTGACAATAAAATGGAACCAGAAGAAAATAATACTAAAAAGAAGTACCAATTTTAACGGAACGGAATACAATATCATCAAGCCATAAGGAGGAATACACCAAGGGGGATAGAGGCTAAACATGACAGTCACAATAATCCTAGGCTAAAAGCAGCAACAAAGGCACTAATCAATCAAAGGAGGAATACCAACTTCTAAAGTTCCGTCCAACATTTCCATAACCTTCTTCATTAATGGTCGATGAGTTGGGTTAGGACATATGCACCATAATCCTACCATCACCATTCTCTCGAACCTCTTAAAATCGCCTAAAACTTCAGGATCGTTATTGGCAATGGCTTCTAATTTATCATCTCTCACAGAAGATACAACCCAATCAGTTAGAATCATACCATCACTCTCTGTTTCTTCATCAACTTGATGCAACTCTAAGTGCCTTATGCAAAAAATAATCTCAAGTAACATCACACCGAAACTGTAGACATCAACTTTGGTTGTCACAGGAGTATTCTTTAGCCATTCTGGGGCCATATATCCCTTTGTCCCTCTAACATTAGTGCTCGTTCGAGTCTGATCTTTCATCAGAAGCTTTGCCAGGCCAAAATCTGCTATCTTTGCTGTGTAATTTTTGTCAAGAAGAACATTCTGTGGCTTTATGTCACAATGGATGATTTGGGTCTCACACTCTTCATGCAAGTACAATAAGCCTCTTGCAATTCCAAGTACAATCTCTGCTCTTTTTTCCCAACTGGGCTTTGCCTCCTCACCAAACAAAAAATTAGATAAAGTCCCATTCTTCATTAGCTCATAAACAAGAAGTCGATGGTTCTGCTCGTTACAGAAACCCAACAGCCTAACAAGATTCTTATGATGAGTTAGACCAATTACTTGCACTTCTGTCAGGAATTCCTTTTCGCCTCGTTCAATGATCTTCTCAAGCTGCTTTACAGCAATCTCAACCTCTTTACCATCTAAATTTAACACCCCACTGTAAACAGTACCGAAAGCACCTTTCCCAAGTTTATTCCTGAATCCATTTGTTGCTTCACGCAATTCCTGGAAGGAAAACGCCTTCAAATTTATATCCACAGGCTTTGGACTTGGAACCTGTTTTTTATGTATGTAAGACCGAGCTAGAGGGTGATGGTAAATGGCAATGGTTGCAAAGAGCAAAGCCATTATCGAACACAATATAAGTCCTGCTAGCTGAACAGCCTTGGATAGAGATTCGTCTCCATCTTTTTCCTTTACCTTCGGAACTTTAAGAAATGCCACTATATTATTTGTAGAAGGATAGCTTCTCCTGGCATTCAACAAAGGCATTCTCTTCTTGTAGCACACAGATTCAACCAGAACACCTGCCATGGCAAAACAATCATCTGTGATTTCTCTCTTGCATTGATCGAAATCTGCCGGCTCAATTCTTGACATATCTGCGAAGGCCCCATTTGGGAAATCAGCATTATAAATCACTTCAATAGTAAAATCTGAAGGCAAAGAATTTGGGGCACAAAAATCCACCACCGCATTGGGGTAGCATCCTTTCGAGGGAAAGTTAGGATCCCATGCCGAGTAGCCAGGCAAGCAATCACAGTTGACAGTTTTGTTATCAGGTGAAGTGCAGAACCCATACACCCCACAAATATTATACACAGTGCAAGGCTGAACAGCAATGAAATCTGGCTCCCACACGACTACCCACTCCCTGCCATTTTCTTTCCTGTAAACAAACTGTTGGAGATTTCCACGGTCATTGATTGTCACTCGGTGATAGTAATCTTCAACTGGAGCTGGAACCTTACTTGGCATTGAATATATAACTTTAGTACCATTCATAACATACATAAGAGCCGTACTCTGGTTGAAATTCAAGCTTACGCTATTGTTTCCAGCAGTTAAAGTAAACCAGTAACCAGGATCAGCAAACTTGTACGCAGACATAACAATATTGCCATCCATCTGAACCTCCAACATGTACCGCCCCGTCGAGTAATCCTCTGTTCCATTTGCATTAGAAAAGAGCTTTTGGCCCATAACCAGGACTTGGCCTAACAAAATGGTGTCGGTAGGAAAATCAAAGCTTTTCCAGATTATTCTTGAAGAAGAGTCTAGCAAGACAAAATTGCCGTTGTCTTGCATCAAAGCTGAAGAAGTGGATGTGCCGTTGTATATTGAGTGTTCAGTTCCATTTGAATGTTTGAGCAAAAGTTGGCCATTGAGCTTCAGATTAATGACTGATCCATTATTAGCTGGATCATCACGGTTTGCTGACCAAACTAGTGTTCTTTGTGGGATTTTATCAAACCAAATACCAACAAGAAATAAACCACTACGAAGACGATAGAACCCGAAAGCAAAATCACCAGAGGGTGACTTCCATGAGGAATTAGTCCCAGCAATTATGCTGGAACCTAGGGTGATTCTGTTTGTAGTTATTTGAGCAGAAGAGCCAAGTAATAGTGATGGAACAAACAGGAAAGACCAAACAAATATCCAACTTGAAACCATTGTCATACTATGGAAAAAAGAATCAGCAAGAAATAGAAGCAGAGAGAATATTATATCCAGAGCACTTTTAGCTATTAAAGTAGCATCTTTTATTGGATGGGAATAGTACTCAAATCAAACTTTCAGATGCTTCATCTAAGGGACCAAGAGAAAAATAGACAATCTTCACAAAGGTATTTGATTAGACCAGACTGAATAGGAACAAATATATAACCATCAGCAGGCCAAAATTATAAATTGTAAATTGTATATATTCCATGATGTGGAGTTGTCATCCTCAAAGACAAAGTCATCTTGGATATAGCGTGTCCCACCCACCCAAACTGTTATCTAATTCAAATCATTAGTTGCACTATATTGATTATTGGTATCAGCTAGTTTGCAGTCATTCAATATTGCCTGCTGCGTGCGCCTAGGGATAGAAGACTGACTTTAGAATTCCATTACTTCAATAGAAATATTCCAAGTATGCCTGAGGACCTTATAAGCACAGAGCGGATAATTATCAAACTTAATAATTCCATTTCTCTGTATTTCCCCGTTATTCTTACTCTAGCGTCAAATTGAACTGAGTGGGAGATGGACGTTGACATTGACCAAACAAGTTTTAGTGGCAGAAATGTTATGTGCTGAAATCAACCAAAACGAGTGTTTCCAATTGACAAGATCCTTAAATGCCCCTACTAAATTCACAATAAAGTTACTCCTTTTGGACTTTCATTTTGCATACTTCATTTAGTAGTAAATTAAAGTTACTACTAAATTTACTTCATTTTTGGACTTCATCATTGAACAAACTAACATTCAAATTCGGAATAAGAAATGTTAAGCGCAATGAAGTTATCATTTCAAGCAATAAATTTACATTTTTCTTTTATGTGCAGTCCCAGCCAACACCCATTAATTTCTGAAGATAATGTATCAGAAAGAAAAAAATGAAAAGAATTTTTGTACATAACCTTTTGCTTTAAAGTATTTCACAGATTCACAAATAATTCCATATGTAGCTCGCACGTTCTTGCCTGTACCATATGCCATGAGCTAATCCAGTCATTGTTCCAGCAATGGATTGCTATCGAAAAAATTACCAGGCCTGAGCTCAAATCCATCATGAAGCGTCGGCATTGCTGGGAAATCTTCTTGATATGGATTGTGGTGAAACCCTACAGTGTACCACATGACTATGTCTCTATTCTCAATTACTCTATTCCTGCACGTTAAATAAATTATTAAATTCGTCTTCCTAAATTAACAGATAATAGTTGCATAATGATTTAATTAAACCCATATCCTCTCACCTGAGGCTCCACATAGCCAAACCATCATCACCGCGGCTCTGGTCAGCGTAAAAGCCGCCGGCCCATCTCTCCGACTTGTTATATGCAGTGACCCAAACTTGATATTTCGTATAAGCAGCTCGAATTTGGGGGTAATCGTCATCAGAGAGAAGAGAATTTACTGGTTGGCCGGTAATCAAACGGTAACCCACTTGATTTCCTATTCGAGTCTTCTTATTTGGATTCACAATCCTTAAATCAGTTGGCTTGAAGCCGAGCTGTATCCTTGCCTGAGCTTCAGTTTTGGCGGTTTTTCTAACGACCGTCCAATAACTTTTTCTTGGCGATTGGGCATCAGTGTCAGCTCCTCTCGCCGTTACTTGTTCAGTTTTGACGAATGAGTTGTCGTTTCCGTCAACGTCCAGATCCAGGTAGTATGTAATGAAGTGATCGTGATTAACGGCGACGGCGTTTTCTCTAATTAACGTACCATACACATTTTCAATTATTTTCTCGTTATTTTCGTATGACGTGGCCTTCATCTCCAATACACCCGTTAAGCTCACCTGCAAAGTTAAAAACAGTATCAAAATGTATCAAATTACAGTGCAATTAATATGAAAACGTTCTTGGAAAAACTCCAGATAAAGAAATTAATAGATCCATTTATAATCCGAAATATTACCCCAACTTTGATAGAACCACTTTTCTTGAACTCCCAATCAAGAATATAATCGTAATTTCCAACAGTAGCCACCATCCTTACTACCAGGCTGATTTCTGGCTCCCCACTTCTTATCTGTCAAATGGAAAATATATACATCGAAAATTCTTTAAGAAAAAAAAAAAAAAAAATTATCCTAACAAACTGAAAATATCATTAAACAATTTTAAAACCTTACCAATTGTCCAGGTACATTAATTTCTGTATGTCTAACAGCAACATCACCATTGTATCTCTCAAAAATGCAAATGACATCAGACATTTTCTGTGGCTGCCCATCTGCCCCAACCACATACCCATCTAAATAAGCAGCATTGGACGGGCAGTCAATTTGCCGCTGGAGAGAATCAGCAGCTCGCCCGAACCCGAATTCGCCCACATCCATAAAAGTTCGAAAATACCATTCATTAGTAGGATCCATATATGGCACAAATGTTTCAGACACATGACCTTTATATAACACGGAACGAAATTTCTTCAGTTTTGCATCAAAAATAGAAGCTGTTGATATAACAATTCCTGCACGAGCCTCAAATGCTAAATGAAAATCCCAATTAGCCCATCTAACCTTGTGGCCATCAATGGTGAAGCCAGTGTCAGTTACGTTATAAATGATAGATTTTGGATTTCCTTTTATACGAAAATCAGTACCTTCAACTTTAGGTAAAGGGGCTCTAAATCTGTCGGTGTAAGCAGTAATTTGCATAGAATCAACATCAACCAACAAACTGATTCCTTCAATGGGCCTTGCAAATACATTAACTGATCCTCCTCTATAAAAGCATGAAACTTTAACTGCACGTTTCGTATTTCGTTCTCCATACCAACCAACAGTGAAAGGTACACAGGAAACTTCTGATATATTTAAGCCCCTCTTGGCAATTGATTGAATGAATTCAGGATACGTTAAAGGGAGTTTACTGGCTCGGAAAAGCTCATTAAAAGTAAGAGGAGGGTAACCATTACCAGTATAGACCTGGTCTGATAAAATGGATTTTGTGGTTAAATCAACAATGAGCTCATGAGTTTTGCCCTCTGATCGAACAACTGCCTTGGCTTGACGAGGAGGTTTGGGTTTATTTTGGTTAGATGCAGATAGATATTCAAGAACATCTGCTTTATTTGGCTCTTCAATTTCAAGAAAATGGTAGGTTAAATTAGAAGATTGTCCAAGATTAGATTTTTGAACAATCTGCCTTACTTTGTCGATTTCATCTGGACTGAGAGGATCTAGAGGGTGATAAAGGCTAGCTACGAAGCAGAAATGTAGACCAAAAACTAAAAATAGCAGATGAATAATAATTGTCATGATGCTGATCTTTTCAGCAACTCCAACAGATGATTTGGTTATAATGGTTAGAAGAACTGTTTAGAATTATATAACAAAAGGCATAGCCTAATAAAGATTAAAAAAATAAAGGTTGAATCTGCTTTTAGAACACCATTTTACAATCTGCCATCCTCCTTTGTACGCAAGGTTCAAAATAAAGCCTTTTTGTTTGTACCTTTCCTTCCAACGGGAGCAAGAATAATTTGACTAACTGATGAAAAGCAATCAATCAAGACTAAAATGCTAGCTTTCCTTCAAATCCTGTAGTATTTATGAGGAAAGCTACATATGCTTAAAGTTTCGATATTAGTCGCGGAGCCGACACTAAAACAGATTAATTAAATTCTATAATAAATTGATTAAATTGAAAACTTAGCATCCTATTCATAAGGATGAATTAGAGCCACATATGGAATTTATATAAATTATAATCTTACGTTACATTTTAGTTACCTAAATAATAAAATTACAAAATCATTAAACATGGATTAATTTACAATGAATTAATCACGTTTAAGCTATTGCTTGTAAAGGAAAGCAAATGAACGATGATCATTTGTGATACATCATGTGATCTTTTACAAAATCATTCTAACTTCAATTTTTGCAACTAAAACGAGCTCCTGTCCTCCAAGGCAGACACTCGAAGTAGCCAAATTACATTTTAATCTGGTTCTAAATAATTATTTATCCGCAGAGCAGTTTGACTGGTCTACAGGTCGAGGTGGTTTAACTTTGAGTACGGAATTTCTGTCAAAAAAATTAGCTGGGCGTAGTTCAAATCCGCTGCTTAATGTTGGCATTAATGGAAAATCTTCTTGATATGGTATGTGGTGAAAACCAACTGTATACCATAACACAATGTCCTTATTTTCTATCACTCTGTTCCTGCATTAACAGAACACGACTTGCCATTTATAAGAATTGATCTAACAAATCAACTTATGCAATACTATTTTTAGTTAATACCTGAGACTCCATATAGCAAGAGTATCATCTCCTCTGCTCTGATCTGCATATAGTCCCCCTGCCCACTTTTCAGACTTGTTATATGGTGTAACCCACACATTATACTTGGTAAAAGCTCCCCTAATTTGTGTATAATCATCTTCTGATAAGAGAGGACTTGTGGCTGATCCAGGGATCAAACGGTAACCAATCAAGTTTCCCATTTTGGTCTTTTTATTGGGATTAACCACTAATAAATCAGCTTCTTCCAAACCAAGCTTAATCCTTGCATCAGATTCAGTTTTAGCCACTTCACTAATAACTTTCCAGTAGCTCTTTCTGGGAGAGAGATTATGAGTAATTGGTGTCATTTGCATCTTGGATTTGATAAATGAGTTTGAAGCTCCATCCACATCAAGATCAAGATGGTAGGTAAGGAAGTGATCATGATTAACGCCCATTGTGTTTTCTGCTAGTAGTGTACCATATACTTCCTCCTTTATTTGGTCTTTGTGTGTGTATATCGATCCTCTCACTTCTAACAAACCAGTTAGTCCAACCTGTTAAGTAATTTATTATTTAATTGTATTTCAACACTTCAATCTCAAAAAAGAAAGTTAATTTATGATTACCGTGACTTTGATTGAACCACTCTGCTTAAATTCCCAATCATTAATATAGTCATAGTTGCCCACTGTTGACACCATTCTTACTACCAGGCTAACTTCTGGTCTAACCTCGGTCACCTGCAACACCGTCATCTGTCACACATTTAAGAAAATAATAGTTTAATAATAAAATCCTGAAATAATTGATCTTACTACTTGTTCGGGGATTGAATACTCTGTGTGACGCCACATGATGTCACCAGCAAACCTCTCAAATATGCAAAAAATATTAGGCATTTTCACAGGTATCCCATTTTGGTTGGCAATATCAGCGTCCATGAACACTGCATTTTCTGGGCAGTCTGTAAGTGGTTGAAGTGGAACTGCAGATATACCATACCCATATTCACCAGCATCAAAAAATGTTCTATAGTACCATTCTTCGTTTAGGTCCATATATGGTACAAATAGTTCTGACACAAACCCTTTATATAGAACTTGACGAAACTTCTGTTTCTCTACATCAAATATTGATGCCAAAGATATAACGGGACCTGCTCTTTGATCAAAGCTTAAATGAAAATCCCAATTGGCCCACCTGATATTTTTGTCAAAAACAGAAAAGGAATTGGAGATTCTTGCTTGTGCAAAAGATTCGATGAATCAATAAAATCAATGATACAAAAAAATAAAAAATGGAAAGTGATCCTACGGTTGTGGATTCTCCCTCGTACCTAATTTTGTGTCCTTCAATTTTGTAATTGGGCCCATCAGGTTGGATCACCTTGATTCCATTCAATCGCGGTCCGAAAGGCGGATTTTGCTTCAACTCTCTGTAATCAGTTCCTGTTGCTTTTGGCATTGGAATCGTTAATCTGTCTTTGAAGTCTATTATCTTCATTTCTTCAAGATCAACCGTCAAAGTAACACCTTCAACTGGCCTCATATACAAATTAACAGTCCCGTTTAAATAGTAACACATAACCTTAACAGTCCTTTTGGACCTCTTAAGATCTCCATACCAACCTATTGTAAAACTCCCACAAACCACCTCTTCAATACTAAGCCCTCTCTTGTTAATGGACTCCAGAAACGGTGCGTATTGAAGCGGCAATTTATTAGCAGCTATTTGTTCTTCAAAAGTGAGCAGAGGGTAGCCATAACCATCATAAACTTGGTCTGATATAATTTGATGGAGAGATAAATCAAGAATGATTTCATGAGTAATTTGGTTTATACGTGCAATAACAAAGGATTGACGGGGTGGGATTTTTTTAGATGGGTTTTTTAGCCAAGAAAGAACTGTGGACTTGGCTGGTTCTTCTAGGCCTATATAATGAAAGGTGAGGGCGTGGTTGGTGCTGGAATAGGTGTTATTAACAATGGTCTGAACCAGGGTGAGCTCTCTTGGGGTCAAAGGATCGAGTGGGTGTGAGTCTATAATGGAGATGGTGGTGAAGAGGAAAAGGAAGAGAAGAGTTACAGAGATTGGAGGAATGGTCATTATAGAATAGATGTGTATAGGGACAGAGAATGAAGGTTTTTCAATTTTCTCTCAATGGCGTTTTAAGCGAGGCCAATTTATTTTTTAAGTTTTAATTTTAAGTCATTTTCTTGATCTTGTTGAAAAAGATGGGCGTTTTGGATTTATTATGATTAATTAAAGCACAGTGCTTGAAAAATGAGACCAAGCAAGAGTGGGCCGGGCCCAATTATTAGAGAGAAGCGTTTATTGTAACTGGGCTTAGCCCCATCTTAGTAGGCCTTCTTGGACCAGTAAATTGAATGTGCAACAACACCAGAAGTCCATAACTGTAGTTTTCTTTTATCATTAATAAAATTCAAATCCATTAGTAAACATTTTAATGGCGCCAAATAGAAAGATCATCTGAATTTTACCAACGTGATTTTCTAATTATTTTGTGAGAAGGTCCCACAAACTTAATTTATTAAAAAAGAAAAGAAATTAAATAAATGAATAAAATAAAAGAAAACAGAACGTCTGAAAGGCGCTCAGTCTGTCTAGGAAACTCTAGAAACATTAGAACCACCTTTGTATTAGTCTTCTGCAGCTTTCACCTTCATCAACGCATATCTCTCTCGCACCTTCTAACTCTCTCTACTCAAATCTCTTCTCAACACCAACTTCCCATTTGTCCTTCTACATTTTCATTTCGATATCTTCAGGTAAGCAACTCTCTCATCTCTATCCATTTAATTTTAATGTTATGCTTGTTCCTTTAAGTGAAATTATAATTTGGATATGCCATTAGCTTAAAGTGCTCGCCTTTTCTTCTTTGTTTCTTTATTCATGTTTAAGCTATTGCTTGTAAAGGAAAGCAAATGAACAATGATTGTTTGTGATAATGGGTTGTTCGTTCTTGTTTTGGTTTACTGTTGCTGGCTCTTATCAAATATTTTCAAATTCTTCTAGGCTGTTGATTTTACTTTCTTTCATTGGGTCATCTTGATTTCAATTTGATACCCATACCTTTGTTAATATTCATGATAGAGAGATGTTAAGGTACAAGAGTTAATTTTCTTAGACGACCCTGTTTTGTTGATCTGCTTAGCCATGAAGACTGCATAATGTATTGTTTTTGTTTTATGAATTTTTCTATTTTAGAGAACAAAAATGAAGTTAACCCATGAGAATTGCTGTTCAAAACAACAAGAAGACTGCAGAGGAGTTTTCGTGTCCTTTTTTTTTTTTTTTTTTTTTTTTTTTTTTTTTTTTTTTTTTTTTTTTTTGCTTGTGTGTGAACATATGTCTTGATGATTTTTTGTTACTTCTCAGAAACCAACTTTACACGTATGCTTCATGGAATTCTAATGCAATTACAAAATCTCTTATTTATAGTTTGGCTTGGGTTCTGGCCTTTTATGTGTATTCATTGGTTTGGTTTATAAAACCTCAGATGTTTGTTGAAAGGCCCAAGTGAACTATTGTTAGAATAATTTGATGAATGGAAGCCTGATCAGCTTAGTTTTACATGCATTTGGGTGCACAAGGAATGAAAATGTGCTCATGTGAACGCTTCTCATCGTCGGAACTTTATCTCAGGAAGAGAAACTTCTTGAGTTGGCTATATCATTGTTCCTATACTTAGATAGAATCTAGGTAAAAGGATACTGCATAAATGATTCAAAAGATTTTTCTATCTCACCTAAAAAAGGAAGGGATAGGAAGGGCGAAATGTAAAATAGTTTTCTCCTATTAGTTGTATTTCATATTTTTGTTTAGAGCATTTGGAATCAATATCAAACTTTAAATTTTTGCCTTTCATGCCCTTGTAAGTTACAATGGTTGTCTATGTTCCTTTATTATGACTACAACATTTGTCAAAATGCAGAAATGGCAGAACAACAATACACTGTGGTATCTGATAGTGAAACCACTGGAGAGGAGAAATCTTCATCGGCTTTTCCAGAGATTGCAATTGGAATTGATATTGGCACTTCACAATGCAGTGTTGCAGTCTGGAATGGATCCCAGGTAGAGCTCCTTAGGAATACGAGAAACCAAAAGTTGATGCGGTCATATGTCACCTTCAAGGATGATACTCCTTCAGGTGGAGTCAGCAATCAACTGGCCCATGAGCATGAATTGTTATCTGGAGCTGCAATTTTTAATATGAAACGCCTGATTGGCAGAGTGGACACTGATCCAGTTGTTCATGCTAGCAAAAGCCTTCCGTTTTTGGTACAGACTTTGGACATTGGTGTTCGCCCATTTATTGCAGCATTAGTGAACAATGCATGGAGGTCCACTTCCCCTGAAGAAGTTCTTGCAATATTTCTGATAGAATTACGAGCCATGGCTGAAGTTCGGTTGAAACGGCCCGTTAGAAATGTTGTTCTGACAATTCCAGTGTCATTTAGTAGGTTCCAACTGACCCGGATTGAACGAGCTTGTGCCATGGCTGGCCTTCAGGTCCTCAGGCTAATGCCTGAACCAACTGCTGTTGCATTATTATATGCACAGCAGCAGCAACAGACTGTGCACGATAATATGGGCAGTGGAAGTGAGAAGAATGCTCTCATATTCAATATGGGTGCTGGTTATTGTGACGTAGCTGTGAGTGCTACTGCTGGAGGAGTTTCACAGATTAAAGCCTTGGCAGGAGCTGCTATTGGAGGAGAAGACATACTGCAAAATATGATGCAATATCTATTACCAAACACAGAGCGCCTTTTCTTGAGTCATGGCATCAATGAGATCAAAACAATGAGTTTGCTTCGAGTTGCAACCCTAGATGCAATCCATAGGCTTTCCTCTCTGACAAGTGTTCAGATTGATGTTGATTTGGGAAATGGTACAAAAATATGTAAAATCGTTACTCAAGAGGAATTCGAGGAAGTGAACCAGAAGCTATTTGAAAAGTGTGAAAGCCTCATAAAACAATGCTTAAATGACTCAAAGGTAGATATTGAGGACTTGAGTGATGTAATACTGGTAGGCGGATGCTCATACATACCAAAGATAAGAAATCTTGTAAAGAGTATATGTAAAAAAGAGGAACTCTACGAAGGAATGAACCCATTGGAAGCTCCAGTTTGTGGGGCTGCACTGGAAGGTGCAGTTGCTTCAGGAATCAGTGATCCTTTTGGAAGTTTGGATCTGTTGACTATCCAGGCTACCCCTTTAGGCATCGGAATAAGAGCTGATGGAAACAACTTTATTCCTATCATACCTAGAAATACCACAATGCCTGCAAGGAAAGAGTTGTCATTTACAACTAAGCATGATAACCAAACTGGAGCACTGATCCTAGTTTACGAAGGCGAAGGAAAGACAGTAGAAGAGAATCATCTGCTAGGATATTTCAAGATTGTAGGAATTCCCCCAGCAC
Organism: Jatropha curcas; assembly: GCF_041381405.1. NCBI lineage: Eukaryota > Viridiplantae > Streptophyta > Magnoliopsida > Malpighiales > Euphorbiaceae > Jatropha > Jatropha curcas. The sequence goes on along the minus strand of NC_143157.1, from coordinate 28,111,951 downwards.
CTAAAGGAGTTCCAGAGATAAGTGTGTGCATGGACATTGATGCGTCGAATGTATTGAGAGTTTTTGCTGGAGTAATGATGCCAGGGACTGAACATCCGGTGGCACCTTTTATGGAAGTAAGGATGCCTACAGTTGATGATGGGCATGGTTGGTGCGCTGAAGCCTTGCATAGAGCTTATGGCTCTACATTGGACCTAGTTACGTTGCACAAGAAGGCGTAATTATCTAACATGGTGTTTTCATAAAGCCGTAGGAAGAAGAACAGCTTGTAAGAACGATATTGTGTTTACATATTTCGCAAAAAAGTATGGGCATGTTGTGATGAAATAAAATGTGTTAGTGTGTTTTCATGACATTTTGTTCATGTTATGATTTTAGTTTTCGTACAAAATTTCTATTGACACGTCTAGTGGATTTTTTTTTTTTTTTCCTGTTTAGAAGGTATAACTGAGCATTCTGTTCAATAGAGTTAAAAAGAAGTGTATAGATTAATCTTGGGCTCTATGTGCCCTTCTGTAACCAACAGGGGAAAAAGAAAAATAGCAGTTGTATTGTGCATATTTTCAACGTCACTTAGCTCTTTTCATTAATCTATCAAAACAATCAGTCACAGAAGAAGGGTAAACTAGTTAACAAGCCTTCTCAATCTTACACAGGTTCTCATATGTGGCAGAAAAACTACGATTGTTTGAAAGATGGCATGCATTCAAGGAGCCAGGCCAAGAATGCTGACCTGGATAGCAACATTTTCTAGACAGAGTTTCTTTGGTTCTTGGAAAAGTGGCAAACATGCAATGTAAAAGGTGGCAGACGAATTCAGTTACTGTTTTTGTTGGCAAAGGTTTCTTTAATTTGATCTCTCCGTCTATATTATTCAATGGTATTTTACCCTCAGAACAACAACAACCAGAAGATGGCCGCAACATCACATTTATTATGGATCATGTTATTAGCAGTGGCTGCATGTCATCCCTGTAATATGGTCTTCTGTAAGTAATTTCAATTTAACCCATTATTAATTCTTCAAATCCTCTAGTTTTGGTCAAACTAAATAATTTCGACATATATAATTAATTGTGATTAAACTTGTGCAGGTGGTGATGTTGGGATTGTCTATGGAAGAAATGGAGACAATCTGCCCTCTCCAAAACAAGTAATTGATTTTCTCACAAAAGACTTGAATTATGCAATTCCATTAATCCGAGTCTACGATGCTAATCTTGAAATATTAGAAGCATTAAAAGGAACTAATTTGGTAGTAACTATTGGAGTTCCTGATGAAGCCATTGCTCATGTAGCATCAAGCCAAGAAGCTGCTGATAAATGGTTTCAAGATCACGTACTAACATACATTCAAAAAGGCGTTAGATTTCGATATATCTGTGTTGGCAATGAAGCAATTCCTGGCGTTGTTCAATTCCATCTTCAACAGGCAATTTGTAATCTCAACAATTCAGTACAGAAAGCTGGCATAGATTTCATCCATGTTACTACCGCAGTTGGAAGTGAAGTTCTGGGCAGCTCTTATCCTCCCTCAACTGGTCAATTTGCTCCTGAGCTAGACGCACTTATGAGTAACCTTACAAGCTATCTATATAGTATAGGTTCCCCACTATTCATTAATGTGTACCCTTACTATGCCCTAATTTCAGACCCACAACATATTTCATTAGACAATGCCTTATTTCAGTCCCAAGCACCAATTTTCCAAGATGGGAATTTAGAGTACTGTAATCTTTTTGATGCCATGGTGGATGCATTTGTGGCAGCAATGGTGAGGGTGGTGCAAAGAGAGGATGTTAAAGTCGTTATCGGCGAAACAGGGTGGCCGACTGCCGGTTTTGGACCGTATGATTGCGTCGACAATGCTCGAATCTACAACCAGAATCTAAGGGAGCATGTAATTTACAGAGGCTGTACTCCAAGAAAGGCAGACATTAATTTGGAGGTTTATATGTATAATATGTTTAATGAGAACCTAAAATCTGAGGGTGCAGGTCAAAATTTTGGAATATTCTATTCCAATTTCAGCCAGGTGTATGCATTGTGGCATTGATGTTTTTGAGTCAAAGACTTTTTATCAATTGCTTGATCTTGATGTTGCACTCAGTAAGGTCAGAACTTTCGCCTTTCAATTTTTGTTTTAGTGACGATATTCTAGCTAGGTGAAGTTGGATCAGCTATGGGCCGGCCCATGTGACTAGCAATAGGACATTTTTTGGGCATCAATATGACAACGGTAAGAAGCCCATGCGTTTCGCCTGACACGTAAAAATTTAAAGTCATTCTCCCTCGCAAAGAAACCCATCGCAGTTCGCAAATCCACTTAGCATATTTTATTCACAGTCTGTGTTCTTTTTGTCAGAGTATATGCAATTGTGCATAATATAGAGGAACCTAAAAGGAACCCAGAGGTGCAACTCTATATGATGGTCATAGACACCTTCCTTAATGAGAAACCCTAAAAACCAAATGAAAATGACACTTTCATACCATAAGCAACAAAGAATAAACTCCAAATAGAGACATCGGTACTGCAAAACCCAGAGTCTCAGTTTGTCCACACTGATACTCTCATCATACAAACAGACAAACACCACCCAAATGGAAAATAGTGCACTCTATTACACTCCAAACATATATTTACATTAAACTCCAACTCTCTAACGTCACTTCTAATATTTTATAAGGAAAAAGTACCTCCATACTTCAAACGACGACACATGCTCTACGACAAAACCCTTTATTATAGTACTACTATAACATACCTGACTAAGTTTTTCATATTTTGGTTTCAGTCTTTTCTTTCGCTTATTTAATATCAATTCCCAATGCACAGTACTACTCTTTCTTGTCTTTACGTATATACATACACTAGAATCAGAAGCTCCATTTTGACTTCTCTCTCTAACATCAAAATACGACACATATTCCTACTACCAACCCTCTCTGCCATCGTTGAAACCAACTCATAAGTTATTACTAAAATAATACAATACTAAATTACAAATATAAGACTACATTATGTAACTAAAGTTTTCAAACTTTGGGTCTGATTTTCATAATAAAAGTCCAGCAGAAACAAGTCATAGATTCTCCATTAAACTATATAAATGAACTTTAAATTGAAACAGAGATCTTATAATTTCAACGTTTGCATGTTTTTGTTGGTACAATATATTTCCAATGTAATGTTCACCGTCTCGACCACGCTATCTTCATCCCATGCTTCCCCCACCAAATTAAATCAAAACACAGTTTTCTTGATTTATATTATTTTAGGGCACCATAATTCATAACCCACCTCGCACGTTGTCTCTTTTTAATTACTTTGGTCAATCAATGCAAGAATTAACAAAATATATAATTAAACATCATTACGAGAAATAATTAATCAATTATTAGTACTTGGTGTCATTGCCATTGACATTTGACACATTTGTTAATGTAATATAGTAGTAATAAATACTTAAATACTCATATGTACTCTCCCTTCTTCTTTTCTTTTTCCTTTTTTTTTTTTTTCTTTTTCTCCTTGCATCGCATGGGCTGGCCTGCTTTTAGAACCGTTGAGATACTGACATGTGGCGGCGTTTAAGGTGAGGAGAAACAATGGAGATGAGTCCGCCGAGTGGGGGCCGCATCTTTGACCTGTATATCATCTCATCGTACGGCCGCCTGTAGAACTTCAAATATGGTAAGAACGATTCTCGAGACTTGTCGGTTCTGCTGACGTGGCACTCTTTCTTGAAAAAGATTGCTGGTGATTGGAGGAAGGATGGCCGTGGGGTCCGCGGGTGAGAAATTTTGATGCCCTCACTTGCGGTCACACGCTGTGGCAATGGAGTTGACGGGAAGAGATTCTTCTTGGCGTAGATGCTACCGTTGATGCTGCTACGTGGCGTTCTCGCAGCGGGTGATGCGAAAGAGAGGGACCTGGCGTTGAGCGGGGAGATTAAAGCAGGGCCAAGAGGAGAGGGAGTAGTGGGTCCTACTTTGGAAACTGACGTGTCTGTCAGTGTAAGATACCAAGGTTTGAGCGAGTCAAAATGGTGGGACACGGTAAAGGAAAACCTTGAGGAAGAGCAAGAGCCAATCTTGGCCGTTGATTTGATAGATGAAGGATCAAATCGGAGGGATGAGGCTCGCGGGTAGGAGGAGAAATCATTGAACTCTAACGATTCTTCAAAATCCAATGATGAAACCACCATAGTCACTGTTGACAGCTCAACAAATGGACGGACACCCTGCACCCATCATACAACTTTATTGTCACGCTTCATTAAATTTTGAACCAAATAGTAATCTTTAACAAAACACAATAGCATATATGGTGCATTTACAATCATATGGTTAATAACAGACTAAGAGTTACAGCCATTACATTGTACGTCTGATTTAATATCACTACATATATATTTTCTAACTTGAGAACAGGAGGAGGTAATAACGGACACATAATTTTGAAACCGTGCAAACGGATAGTGGATTAAGGTCCCACAAAGCACGAAAGGATGTGTAAACAAGAAAATTGATGTGCATAAAAGGCAAATAAGATTTGACTAAAGCTCGATGGTCCAGTTAACTAAATCATGTTAAAAGGCAGATTTGCACTGCTACTTAGTCAAACAGTTACAACCACTGCAAATGTAGCAAGTTTCAACAGTAGTAGACTTTAGAGGTACAATGAAGACAAAATAATTTTGGTGGATATAGAAATTAGGAAGAGACTACAAAATTAGACAGGATTTCAATTTACCTTCCATAGATAGGAGAAGAGAGAAGGTGGGTCTATTACAAAAGCTTTATAAAGCCTGCTTGGATAGTAATCAGCCACAATTTTCAGTGTTGCCAGTAGTAAGTTCATAAAAGCCGATGCTGATCTGAAAAGGCCTGCATTTTCAATTAAACAAGAGTTACCATTATAATTTGTCTATAATCCCAGTAACAGATTTGAATCAATTTTTAATTCTTAATTAAGTCCTGAACATGGCAGAGGATAATCTTTAATCTTTGGTTTTTAATATTAATTGTGGCAAAAGTTGAAAAGGAAAAAAGAGAAAAAGGGGAATCCTGGGTACTTCTGGTGAAGATCAAAATAATTAAGAGCTGTAGCAGGTAAATTGACCAGTTCTAGGAGAGCATAAACTGTGAATATGCAGAAGATGAGGTTCAATTCCCGAGTATACCCTTACAAAACTGACCAATAATATAACAATGAATGTGACACTTAAAGGGGCACTCCGGACATTATCCGAGAATATCTCAGATCCCTGCCGGTTCTCCGACATGGCTGCGTGCCTGGTCTCATTAATTAGTCTGCTTTACAAGCGTGCGATACACCCAGCTTGTAAAATACTTAAAAGTTCACCAATTATCAAACTTGTAACCAGTTTTTTAAGGGTGATATAGGAAATGCCGAGAACAAAATAGTTACTTACTTGCATCGAAGAGGAGAACAAATTGTTCAACGTTTTTTGGCATGGTGGCTATGGCTACCTCCAGCGTGAAAACCAGCAACCTAGTAAACCTACATTTTAGAAAACTAGAAAGTAAGCAAATTATTCAAACCCAAGAAATGCGAATATATAATTGTTTTTTTCCCTGTTACTTACAGCTTCTGTGAATGGAACTTTTGGTAATCTTGCTTAATGCGAAAAATCTGTGCAAAACGACCCCAACAAAAGAAAAATTTTCAGCTTATCCATTCATTTTTTGAAGAAAAGAAGTGACATATAAAGAGAACGAAAGAATCACCATAACAGGTCTGGATTCTTCATCATGACCAGCCACAAAAGCAACTCCTTCAGCGAGCTCAGCTGAGAACTCATCTGCTATGAGTTGTTCTGCATTCAAAAAATAATAATTAAAAAATAAGTTAGGGATTCAAGTTTGGTTTCTGGTAGTTAATAATTTTTTAATTATTTGTTTCTTTATTTTGAACAAGTGATATCAATGATTAATGTAGGTGTTTACTTTAACGCTCAATTATTCAAAAAGGAAAACAAAGAAAAGCAAGATTCTAGTGTAACATAACAAGAGGAATAAAAAGAAGATACTTGTAGAAAAAAGACTAGAAAGGAGACAATTAGTGCATAGAAGGCTTTTCCTTTAAGAAAATATGAAAGAAGAGGAGAAGAAGGATGATAAAGAGCTATCATAGTACCAGTGCCTATACTCTCTCTCCAAGAAAGGCAAGCCCTTATGTGCTTTGCAGCCTTCTTCACATTATCACCTTTTGCTCTGAGAAACCGCTCTACACAAGCATTGTTGCAGAACTTCTCCTGTTAATGTATACCAAACACAACCCATCATAGTAAGTAAAGCTCAAAGAAATAACTGTACGCCTGGTACATGCAAATGATATGAAACTTTACAGTAGAAGCACTAAGTAAGTTAACGAGGTAAGAACTCATAATGTAGAGACGAAAAAAAGAGAAGCAAAAACGAATAAAAGAAGTAAAAAGAAACAGTGAAAGAGCATAAAACCCACCTGCTTAACTGTTAGTGGAGCTTGTTTCCTTACATGCTCGAGAACAGCTTCAACTCTTTCGTTGCCCTTGTGATCTTTCTGTTGTTGTTCTTTCTTGCCCATTTCGAGAAAAACCAGAGTGATATCAAGAAAACACCAATATACCAAACTTCTTCTTCACGCAACCATTAAAAACTTGCACTTGCAGTAGAGAGAGAAAGAGAGGGAGGAAACTTGAAATGGAAACTGGCGACTTTGAATAAAGAGGAGGAGGGAGTAGAGTGCTATTTATATAGCAAACGACAGCGAATAACGCCGTTATGTAGCAGACAAAAATTTTTAAAGAGTTTCAACGCCAAAAATACTACTGGTTCCTTTAGTCAATGGTAGTTTGTATCATCTCTCTCATCATGATATGAAAGCGATTTACAACGGAAAACGTCACCGCCATCACCAGTTAATATTCTCATAATTTACTATTCTTCTCCTATTAAATTTACCCCTTTAGGACATGTATTTAATATCACTATTGATTATGAAAAGTCAAATATTAAAACTTTCCTTATTGTATTGGCTTCTTTAAAGATTTATTTATGGTCCCCAAAAATAAATATATATATAGTTCATTTATGGGAAGTGGTCTACGAGTCCAAGCCAAAGTATCGGGTCGTAGTAGGCGGTAGAGTTATCTTAGTAATCTATTTATTTATTTATTTATTTATTTGTCAAATTTAATTAAGCATTATTATTATTTTTTTAAATCAATAATGATGAAAGGGGAAAAGGACTCCCGAAAACGGATATTTGGGAATAAAGAGACATGTAATTTTAGTACACAGTTTATGGTAATGAACAAGTATTTCTTTTGGAAGGATCATGTTAATTGTCTTGGCAAGTTGGTGTTATTTTTTGGTCAACATAAAGACAATTTGTGTTTTGGTAAATTTTTTTTTGTTTCTTGTGCGTAATAAAACAGTATGACCATTTTACTCTTTTGGCTTTCATCGACACATTTTGCTACTTTCTTTTGTCTCAAAATAATAGATTGACATGACATTGTCAATTTAATGTCTACAACAAGTCTCTCCATCACTTGATTGTCATTTTACTGTATGCCATTTGTGCTTTCCATACATAAATTTCTTACTTTCATGTGATGTGGTAGATGCAGACTATAATACACCACAAAACACATGAACATGATTTTTTTTTTCACAAGACTGACTTTCTTAGAAAATTTTGATTTTTAATTAAATTTGAGTTTTTTTAAAAAAATAAATTTAAATTAATTGATTAATATATAATGTTCGAATAAAGCTGTGGAATTCACTATAACGATAGAACCAATTACTCTATTACATGCATAAAGCACATAAACCCACAACTAGTCAAACTCAAAACTAACATAAACATCAAACCAAGCAAATCCAAATTCCGTTGTTGTTACGGCGGAGGCCTCCTCGGACATTCTCCACGTGTCCCACTTTTATATATTTATTTCTTTAATCCATTTCCAGTTGAAACTCGAAACAGCTTCTAGGCTCGAAGACGGAAGACCTTCAAAAGTCAATATGGAAACACATGCACCGCACCGCTTACAATTATTTGGCCTATCCTACGCGCAAAAACTCTTCCGCGACTGCAAATGCGTGAAAATACTAAGAAGTTGGCTCTCACGATCTCAACTGGCACGTGAGAGTATAAATATATAATCCCAGGTGTAAAAGCAAATAGTCGTCTTCACTGCGTTTAAAATTTAAAATAAAAATAAAATAAAGGAGGCAAAAGCGTAGTTTAGGCTGGTGAGATGAGCTTTCCAAAGCTAAAGTGTAAGCTTTATCGTTTTAATTAAATAACAATAGGGAAGGTGTAATGTAGTGAAGGATTTGTTTCGCTTGTCTTCGTTCAAACATGTTACAGATTCTGATTTTATATCTTTCAAAATTTAAAATAAATAATAAAATTAATTATTTTAATAATTATTAATTATTTTAATATATATCAACAGTTTAACTAGTGTGTAATTAAATATTAAAAGAGTAACGTTTAAACAATATAAATAAGTACATGAAAAATAATTATCAAATAAAAATTATAAATGTAATTTAAAATTATCAAGATTCAAAATGCTTTACTTAAACAATGATTTAATTCGAATTTAAAAAAATACGTGTTTTGAGAAAAATACGTATAGATATGTTGAACGTCGCATAATAGTGGTAATTGATATTTACCAACTATGACGTGTCAGATTGATTGATTAGGTGGATATGAAAATGAAATTTATGAATATGATTTTGTTGCCACGAAGACAAATCCCATGTGGCCCAAGTATGGTAAAGTGGGTTTCGTTAATCCTTATTTCACCTACCACTCTGTCTTGCATTTCAAAATTTGAAACCGCAAGCCCTCCCTCCTTCCCTCCCTCCATGTAACACATACTTAGATACTTCAATACTATATTATATATGTTCCAAACAATGATTGAATAAATTCAAACCATGCATGCTGTACCAAATGCTTTACAATTTTCTCTATGTGAATTGACGTTAACCTAATCTAGATTAAAATAATTTATGTCGTTATGGATACAAATTTAACTAATCAATCTTTTTCCTTTAGAGATTGAATTATCCAAATAAATAGTTTGGATAACGGTTTTTTTTTTTTATAACTTTTTGTATTAATTATTAGTTATTACAGTAGATATGGTAGTTAACAGTTTTAAACCGATAATTTTTTTTGTTTTTACAAATTTTTAGCGACACTTGTTATTAAAATATAAAATGACAACTTAGGAAATATATATGAAAAATACTATATATAATTAAAAATTTATGAATAGATAATCCTCCTATTATTGATGATTTTCAGTAAATTGGGTATTATTTAAAACTAAAAGGATATGAGTAAACAACGGAGCAGATAGGAAAGGAGGCATATGGCCAAATGGATAAGCAGTGGGATGTTTGTCCATTACTATGGCTTCATATGGACACGACTGATAAGGGATCCTGTCTGTGTCGTTTTGGACTTTGGCTGAATTATAACACAAATCTTCTGCAGGGATAAAAACCATTTTCTCCCTTTTCTATTGGGTGTCTTTGTCATTCATTATTGATTAATTTGAGTTAGAATAATAATAAATTGTTATACAATTAAATTATTTTTGTAACATTTTGTTGGCCTTAATAATGGAGTTGGAACAGATGTTTTGTTAACGTTGTTGAAAGGTAATAAGCAAAATGGAAAAGGAAAAGGAAGATTGCGATATGGAGGTTGGAGGAAACAACTTTTTAGGTATTTTAGGAACCGTTATAAAAGAAAAAAGATAGCACGCACTTACCAGGAAACAATGACAATAACAGCTTTACAATGTGATTATTGATGGTCCGAACCATTTGTGTTTTGTGGGCTGTCTTGTTGACCATGTGGATCCGGGTCCTATTCATGGGACCCGTTCATGGCCCACTTCATTTTGTAAATCCCACTACCACTGTATCCTACTGTGCCTGTGGTGGCTTTGGCATCATGAGTTCTTTAGTAGTGGACATACAATTGATTGTATTTTTATTTGATTTTTAAAATTACTTGAGGTTTTGAACATTGAACAAAAGCCACGAATAGAAAAATAAAAAGACAGGGAAAGGCTTGTTCTGCAGACAACCCAACACATAAAATAATAATATAAATTCATAACTGTTTGTGTTTTCTCAATCATTATTCCTTTTTGAGGCTATGGAGAGATCTGTGATCCTGAGAACGGCTTAGAAAATCAAATGCAAATATATATATCTATGAATATTCTTCTGAGAGGGAAAATAATAGATGCATGCTTTGGTGGAGAATGAGTGATTCACAGACGTAAATTAAAAATTCAATTAAAAGTAATGTCTGATAATCATTATGATCTTTAAGCTTTGATGTTTTTGATTTGGGCAGTGGATTAATATTTTGACATGACAAAAGGAATATAAAACAGGCAAGTGATTAGACCTTAATGTGCTTGTGACTTGTGAGTAAGGGAAAGGATTATTTTGTATACATAGAAGTGGAAATAATTTGGCAGCATCTTCGTATTTTTTACAAACCCAACCTCATTATTATGAAAAATAAATTTTTATTATTAATGAGCAGTGTAAGATAATTTGTTTCCTGTGTTCACTGACTCAGATTAATACACAGCACAGCTTCATTGTACTGTTTGTCCAGAAACAGTTGTCAGATTTTTTTATTTTTTTTTCTATCTACCCTTTCTAATAGAACTCTGGCACTGGATGCCCATTTATTTTGTTTGTATTGTAGCATATTGTCTCTTCACTAAGGTACTATATATCAACTTTGTACGAATTTCATTAATAATTACCCACTCTGTACCCAAGCGGAGCAATCAAATTTTCAAACTCAAAATCATGAACATACAATCAGCTGTGACTCACTTCAACCTGCCCATCCCCCTTTTTTTAATTAAAATTAATTAATTGAAATTCAATCTAATGTTACTTATATTATTGTTTTATAGAGACGATAAAAATCAAGTGGCATTTTTCTGAAAATATTGTTTTTTATTATCTAATGGAATTTTTAGTTTCTATAATCCAATTCCAATGAGGGAGAACGGACTTTGTTCAACAGTGCACAATATTAAGAATGTCCTCTTTATTTGTTTGAGAAGTTCATGCTGGATCCAAAAATTCAAACTACTACGCAGGAGAGGCCCACATATCCTTACAGGCTTACAGTTAGCCATCAAAGTCCAATTGATTGGACTCAATTTGGGTCCAAAGGAACCTATACTGGTCCACATTGGGAATTAAGGCTACATATGTGGGCCTCTCGTGAAAATCTTGCCGAAAGTCTACTGCAGGCCCATTGCAGAAATTAAGCCCATTTTTATTGGGCCCAATGCGGAAATTCAACCCAACATGCGGGCCGATTGTGGAAATTCAGGCCCAATAAAATTGGGCTGCTGGAGATTCTTGGGTCCAATGTGCCGGCCCATTATGAAATTCAGCCCCAACTTCAATGGGTTTCATTAAAATTTAGGCCCAATATATGGGCCCATTTTTGAAATTCAGGCCCATTTTCCTGGGCTCATTGTGGGCCCAAAAACCAGTTGCATGTCCGATTTTATTGAGCTTATGTGGAAAACATCGGCCCAACTTTAGCCCTTATTGTGCGTACTTTGGGCTAACAAAAACCACCATAGATAAGCCCATTACAAAATGCAGACCCAGTTTAGCGTAATTATTGTATAGGCCTATTTGAAAATTTGGAGCAAACTTTAGCCCAATTCAGTGGGGTCACACTTTTGGGCTTTTCATAATCTGAAATTGTTAGCATTATCTTATAAATGAAGCATTCAATTTTCAAAATGGATATGATAATGAAAATAATATTAACATCAATTCAGAAAAAAAAAAGAAATTAATGGAACGTGAAAACCATGCATATAAATATTTAATAGGTAATACCTACCCTTCTCAAATTACTGATTAAAAAAATTAACCCATGCTTATAATATTGGTTTAAGAGAGGTAATTTTTTTAATTATAAATTATCCACAAACCAAGTGACTTGACCTAAAAATTAAGTTCTCCAAATTAAAATTATAAAATTCTCAACAAATTTAGTTATGGGAATTGGATGATTAAATTGGTAGTCCATAGTTTTTCTTTATTTCTTAAATGAGAAGCCAACTTGATGGTTGTCCTACTTCTAAACATTTCCTTTAAATCAAAAGAGAGACCATATCTCTCTTTCCTTGTACATTTTATTACAACGTAGTAATAAATATATGTTCAATCGCATGTGCAAAGTTAGAACATTCCAAACACCTCACCCATTATACCCATAAATCCTTTTCAGTCAGCAAAAATAAAAACCATATCACCAATACACTTTTAAGGCGCCCAATGGACAGGTGGAGATAGGGGAAATAAATACTTGTGTAGGACTCTTTCACTATGTGGAATTTCCTTACTTCAAAAACAAAAAAGAAAAAAAGAAAAAAAGTATTATAAAAATTGGAGGACACCAAAAATTAGGCTTGAGGAGAAAGGGAAGTGAGTGAGTAAAAATATGAAGAGGGAAATAAACTAGAAACTAGAAGTGTATAAAGCACAGATGATTGGTGAGGTGGCTTTGCTTCTTCTACTACAAGTGAAAAAGGGCTTGAAAATGACATTGTACCAATACCCAAAATGTGAATTGCATGATTGGTCTGTAAGGGACTGTGAAAATTTTGTCTCAGCAACACAACAGTTTCCTTATTAACTCCACCCTTGTCTAAGCAAACTGTGCTGTTCTTTTTTTTTTTTTTTTTCCTCTCTTAATTAATTTTCCCTCCCAATATTCTCTCACTTACATGAGCTGAAGAGCCACTCCCACTTCTTCTCCTAAATGGGGTGGCTTCAATCCCTCCTCTCTCCATTGAAGAAATTCTGGTTTCGCCTGCATTCAACTCCAAAAAAGAGTATGTCCATCCCCTATACCTGCAATGCTTTTCCACCATCTATCTACAATTCTTCTCTCGCATTAATTCTGCCTTCTGTTTTTAAACTCAAGAATCAACAAATGAAGATCAAACTTGTGCATTCTTTCTTTTCTTTCACTATATATATATTCTCCTTTTCCAAATTCTCCAAATTTATTCTTCTTTCAATCTGACTGTTTTGAAGAAATCCATGTTTCTTTAATTTACTTAAATGTAAAACAGTTTGATTTTGCAGATTCAAATTTGTTAACTGATATTTGTTTTGAAATTGTCAGGAAGAGGGATATACATTCTATATGAGGATGTGAAATCTTGTCCCTGTGAAGATGTGCAGGTGCTATGGTCAATACTAGTGGAGTCACATGCACCTCCCTTGCCATCAAAACAATGAGAAATGGCTTATCTTCAATACAAAGCATTCACCAAAATGAGACAGATATCCAGTCATGTACATAAACTATTTATGGTGTTTTATATACTCTTGTCAAACACTTTTTTTTCGGTTTCTTTCTACTTTTGCGTTTTCAGTTTCTTGTCATCTCAGTTACGATACAAACTACTAGAACATTATTTTCCTTATTTCTTTGTTATTTCCCTTTTTTTTTTAGCTCGAAATGTGGTTTTACAATTACATAGTTACTCCAAAATTCTAAACATGCTTTAACACTTAAATGGCACTAAAAAATCATAAGGCATTGGGTGAAGGGTATAACTCAAATGATCATCTTCTATTAATTTAGCTTCTTAATTAATTATAGTTGCTTTGTCAGTTTCAGCAGTTGGAGATAGCAATTTGTTTCTTGTTTTCATATTCTCCTGAAGTTGACTTTTGAAAACTATAGAATGGATGGAACAACCTACATGGAATTCTCAAGCCGTCAGTAAATTCTTATACAATCGCTAACTTGTACAAACCAATCACAGCATAATATAGTATTGCTCATTCACTTAATTTGTTCTAGAAATTGGACAAAACAGAATTGATTATAGCCACTCGATAGAGGTAGTTTAACCAATCCTAAAACTTCCAATCTATTCCTAAAGCAAATCTTTTTTTTTTTTTTTTTTTTTTTTGAGAGGTGAACTAATCCAACTAATAAATCGAATTATTTTCTGAATTAACTATATTACATATTTAACTGAATTAAATTGGCCAAATTAATTGTGTATTAACTGCACGAAATAAATGGAAACGAAGACTAGATTAATCGGCTGATTTTTTGTCCAAATTATCTCATTAACCAATTTTAACTGAAGAAAATTCACTAAATCAATAGAAGAACATATATTAAAAGTGTACATATTGTTCGATCGGTTAGATTCAAGTTTAACCAAACCAACAAATCGAAATTTATTAATTTGAGCTAAAAACCGATTTTCGATTCACCAAACCAAAATTGACTGAACCCATATTTTTTTCAACGCTGACTGTCACATTAGCGGTTATTGTATTGCATCAGGAAACAATTTTTTACCACTGAATATGTATCACGTTTGAATTAACAAATCCATAAATATATAACTTTGGACATGCTACTAAGAATTTAATTAAATAGTTAATAATATCCCAATTCAAGAGTTGCTTTCCACATTCATAAAAAATTTGGATGTTAGCTTTAAAATGGGTAAAGGGTTTCTCATTGAAGCATTAAAAGAATTTGAAAATCATTAGTAAAATTTTCATATTAGCAACTAAAATATATTAGGTAAGCTTGTGGGTCAGAAATGATATGGTACAAGAAACCTACACCATGCTCGCTGATGTGAGAATTCAGTGTTGTTTAGACTTTAGAGGCCAATAGAAATTTGTAGCCAGAAAATCCATTTTGTCTTTGTGGATCATTGTCCGCACAAGAAAATTAATTTGTCCAAGTCCGCCATCGCCATTCTGAAAGTTGACTCGAATAGCACAAGTACTATTTTGTAACATGAACAAACTAATTCATTTACTTGTCTGGTTTATAGATATTGGAAAGTAGGGCTGTACACCATCCAATCCAAGATGGTTTGAAATTATTTTAAAATCAAACCATAAATAATTGTTATTTTTCAAATTCAACTGTTTTAGATATAATATAAAATAAAAACTGTTTAGTTCGGTTTAGTTAATGGTTTGCCTCAATTCCCATTGGAACGGAAAGAATAGGCTTCGGCAACACTATATGAATGCATCGACTTCTCTTGTAACTTTACAACTTAAAGAAAATGAAAGAGTTACTATCAAATCAAATTGGTCAATGGTCTTGCTTATCACTAAATCAAGAATCGAGTTATTTTACAAAAGCATTACTGCCATGGTTTTTTCTTTTTCATCAGTTGATAGAAATTTATTGCATTCTTGATTGGACTACAATTATAAAAAAAACAAAATGAAAAGTAAAACCTGGCATACATAAGGCTGGTGAAAAATCTTGCATGTGACAATATATAAGGAATTCTTATCAATGCTTCAAATTTGGAAGGCCTCTGACTCAGCTGCAACCCAACAGTGCTGCAAAAATTAAAATTTCAGCCAGCAAAAAGCAGGAAAATGATTGAAACAATGCTCCAGCAGTGATAAATTTTATTATACAGAAAACTGAGCAAGGAATGTCAGTGACATCATGAATCAACTTGGAGACATCTAACTATCTAACTATTGAGTTAGAGTACCCACCCAATCATTGTAAGGATCACAGCATTACAATGCTGATGGAGATGAGTGGTCAACCACACCTGGAAGCCAATTTTTGAAGTACTCTAAGCCCGTCTCTGCGCGAGAGAGGGCACTGAGGGGAGTTACCGTGATCTGAAATGAATACAAGTATTTATGTTAATTATGGATACATTCATTCAGATAATTTTAAGATATAAAACAAAGAAACTCACATATCCTTCCAGAAGAAATTTGTGATCCGTATCTTCTTCATCAACTGTCGCTCCTTTTGCCTATTACAATTGGAACGATGTGTTATAAAATTTAAGTGCATGCCAATTATCTAAACCTCCTTTTAAAAATTTTAATAGTACTTCTTTCAAAGAGCATAACAACTATCTCACTCATGCATAATTGAGTTTCATTTTCTCAGTAGCCCACAATTAGTTTTATTTCCTTTTGAAGTAGCGATTGATCATAATGAACTCATAATATTTAGATCAAACCGGTCCTTGTTCAACTGATTCTCTAAACCCGCTAGTTGAGAAATCTGACTTACCAATCTTTCTGAGAGAGATCTTTTTTTGCACGGTACTATGCTATCGCAATTGACAGAATCTCATTTATCGTTTTTTAGGGGGGTATAAGTTTTAGCTTTAGACAAAAAAAGGTCTAGATAATATTATAAGAGCAAAAGGAATATTAAGAAAGGGCTACATGATATTATGAGAATTACAGGATTTTAACTTAGCAGAAAGATGAACAGAAATAATGGTTAAATGTATATAAAAAATGGCACCTACTTCTCTCCTGAACCACATTTGTTCTTGTGATAAATCCGATACATCAATCTCTGTTGGTGCTGCTGAATTTGTGTCCATTGTCATTGTTGATAGCATTTTCCCTCCTCCCATGCTGGAAGGAACTTGCTTCCAACCCATCTTAAACATGCTTTTACCCTGCTTAGTCAGCTTATACCCCTTATGTAGGCACAAGAAACAGCCACAAATAACAACATTTCAGTTTATACACACAGCAGCAATGACTGGTAATCTTATGATAAAAAATGTGTCCAGCCCACAGTCCACATTAGAATGAAGCAAATGCAACACAAGGACAGATGTGAAATGAGTATAACTGGTAATCTTATGATAAAGAATGTGTCCAGCCCACAGTCCACATTAAGAATGAAGCAAATGCAACACAAGGACAGATGTGAAATGAGTATAACATCAGCCTCTCATATAACTCCTCATACTAACTCCTGTTTTTCTTAGAACCTCATAAAATGATAATATTAATCAGAAGAAAATCAACAGGCAGGCAAACATATTTCCGCTGAAAAACAAGAAATACATGCATCAAAAGATATGTGCATTGGCACCTCCAAGCATATCTAAGGTTTAACACAGACAATACCCTTGTCAGAACCAAAAGAACCTTGCAACAAAAAGTTTGTCATTTTAATCACCTGCAGGAAGGATACACTAACATTGGAAATGAAATGGAGATGCATCTGAAACCAAATGTCAATGCCAGAATGTTGTCTTGGTTTTACATGCAACATTTTATTGTAAGTTTACCTTATGATTAGCAATATTTGTTGGCAGGTCTATGTTCAGAAAACATCCTGAGGGATAAGTTCCGTTCCTGATCTCAACAAGTATTGCACTTATGATTGGTACACAAGCCTCAGCAGCGAGTGTGAAGTCCTGAATAGTGCTTTTACTCCCAACCCTATGGATCATAGAGGAGAACAAATTACTACTTTGACATCTTAAGAGAGCATTAAGAAAAAAACTACTGATGTTTAATTGTAGAAAGGTTAATAAGAACAGGATCCTTTTTCTGATCTTGACATATGAATTCAGAAATACGTATGCATACCAATCATATGAGATTGAGACAGAAGGTACATCATTAAAGAAGGCCTCCCGAGCACCAGCAACTGTGCCAGAGTAAACACTGCAATTTTATTGAGGGTCTTGTAAGCATAAACCACTGGAAGATAACTAAAACTAAATTACATTAATGACAAGTTAATTAGAAGCCATAGTGGTTGAAGGGACACTTTCTTTTTTAATCATAATGTTAGGGGATGCTTCCTTTCCTCTGAAATTAATTCTGGTTCTCTTTTCTTAAACAAAATCAAATTTTGAGAAAGAAGGGAGGAGAAACAAGAAGACTACACTGAGGAAATGGAATTATGTAGCTGAAAGTTTTAGGATAACAGGAAAAGCATAGATGTAGAATAATACTAACATGTGATACCCGCAGTTGCTCCCCATGTTTATACCACTGATTACCTGCATGAAGAAATAGGAAATAGTAGCACCTTCATATACCTTTGCTTGTTGACTAACATAACCTAAATGGAAACAAGGACATAAGCTAGCATTTCATCTAGGATAGAATGGTTGTCCAATAGAGTGGCCAGAAGATGGAGATATTTAGATTAGCGAGTTATATTGCCTTGTCTATGTCAACTGCAACTTCTAAAACATCAACGTGAAATAATAAAAGCCATTTTATAGGACCTAAGTATAAAAGAATGAGAACTATATATGCTGAAATGGGAAAAAGGAGTTAAGATCTTAAATCCACTCTAACAGCAAGTCAATTCACACTTCCAGAGCTACAGAGTAAAAGGGACAGCTACCAGATCAGGAATTAAAGGAAAGAGAGCTTCGGAGATCCCTAAAGAAGAACAATCGGCCGGAGTTCCTGCAAATTACATGTAAAAGTTCATTTTTTCTTGAAAAATTACTTATGATGAACCTATGGACAAAGATTAGTGATAAAATTTGGAGGTGATGATTGCATTCTCAAGGCATTGATCATCCATCTTATTTCATAACTTCCTTTTTATTTTATAACTTGCATTTTTGCCAGCAAACAGTAATGAACTAGATCAAAGGAAGACATGATAGAAATACACATATGGAATTGGAATTCACCATAATAATAAATAAAGACAATCATTCAAAGATCTCTAGATAGATGTATACTTGGCTACCCATTCTAAAAGCTTATTCCACTGAATAAATAACTTGCTACATGATATAAAATATGAGGAACTCTTTTATATGTATATTCTTGTGAGTTCAAAATCAGTCACAACAAAAAAATTATTGCATGCCGAAGAACGACAGTAGAGAATTGGAAATCAGATTATACCAATTGGTAGTCTACAACAGTAAACTTCCTAAAGCAAATTCCCGATCTCCACAGTTGACACGCGTTTAAATTCTGATACTCAAATGAAATTTTTACCAAGATAAGGTACGTGTGCATAGATATGAGAAAACAGACCAGAAACTGCAAAGGCTGTTGCTCCTTCAATATTCACTCGCCGAGCAGAAATAGGATGCCGCCAAGTAATGCAATGGCTGGCGGCCGATTTTTCCCTGAAAATTTTATACGATAACAGCAGAACAGTGATCAGTCATTCGAAATAGCAAACTCAGGAAATTAATGCAATTAAATTCGTAAAAATAATTTACGAAATCTCGAACAGATATATCAAAGGTATCAATCGTATTTACTAAGAATACTAATAATTCGAGCAACCTTAGCTTAAATTTCTAATATTAAGCTAAAATTAAGCGTACATGTAAGTCTATGAGGATAACTAGATAGAAAACATACGAATCAGGCGCGCAAACTAGGACATTGAAACGATGAGTAGAGACCAGAACGCGAACTAGAGATTGGAGTCCTGGTGCATCAATACCGTCGTCGTTTGTGATCATAATCGTTGGCTTCTGATCGGAGCTGAAAACGGTAGTGTTTTCCATTTCTTTGAACGAAAGTGATGAGCTAAGTGAGATGTACAGAAAGGTGGACTAAATAGAATAGAAAAGAGACCGTGAAAGGTACTAATAAGAATCAAATCAATCCAGCTGATTCAAGATTAAAGAGCGTACAATTGCATCTGTTCTCAGCCAATTATGGGGCTGCCTGTCGTCTGGTGGTGGGGAAATATTCCTTGTCAAATTGGAAAACACGAATACCACTCTGTTTATTTGGTTTTCTTGTTCTCGTCTAGCGTGTCAAATCTTCGCTGTTATGATCTGCGAAAGGTTTTTATTTTTTTTATTATGTGCATTATAATGAATATATTAATTCATTTTCTTGAACTAAACAAAATCTAGATGGGCTGAGATCACACAAAGCTGCTGATTGGTATCCATTGGGCTTGCCCTATGAATTGGGCTTCTGTTCTTTAGCAGCCCTTTTAATTCTTTGGGCTGAATTATGTTCTGCATTGTGGTCTGTGCTCTCTACAATAACTTTTGTATGTATTTTCCTTTTGTTTTGTAAGAGGAAAAAACTTGCTGCATAGTTTATTATTATGAATAAGATATTAATGAGTAATAATGAATTTAATTTAATCAATGTTTTGTTATTAATAACTAACAGTAAGCTAAAGTATAAATAATAAAGATATTTACATAATCTGACTATAAACATTTAATTAAATTCAATAACTGCAAAAACAAACTTGAAATTGCCTAATTTCTTTCTTCTTTTTCTGAAGTACTTATATACGGTCCATACGTATATGAATATTGATTAAATACGAGTTTTAACTCTTTTTTTTCGCTTCAAAAAATAAACTCTTTTTTTTAAAAAAAAAAAAAATTTAAATCTAATGATGTGATCCTTCTAGTAGACTGCATGCACCTTGACATGTTTCAGTCAAAGTTTATCCTCTAAGATCGAGATTTGCCATGATAATGTTTGTAATTAACCTTAAAGACATGATAATTGTCAGGACACACATGTATATGCTCTTTCTATATAAACTAATACTCCAAAATCACGGATTCACATGAACTAAACTTATAAATTAAGAGAATAATAAAATGACAAGCAAACAAATTTAAGCATGTTAAATAATTTTTAACTTCTTAAAATGTAATGATTGTATTATAAAAACAACAAATATAATCTAATTGGTGTTTTCATTGATATAAGGAGGGAAGAATTCCAGTCTTTTAATTGAAAATTTAGGTTTAACACATAATTTAGTATTTGATTTTTGGCAATGTTATATGGTTAGTGTCCAAATCCAATAATTTAAAACCAGTATCCTACAAAAGACCCATAAAAATAAATGGAGACGGATAGCTCCAAAAACACACCTCAAAGACTCAACCAATCCATTTAGATTTCAACGAATAATTAAAATTAAAATCCATGCATGAGGATGACCGGGAGAAAATTAATTAATGTAGTCATATTATAGCTACTAAACCAAACCAGACTGGTTGAATGCATGCCCTGATTTAGGGGCAGACTGCTGACATATATAGTGCATTTGTCTCTTAGCCTTGCACCCACTAAAGGCAAAACAAACAAATTGATAATTCGTGTCGATTATTTCTAGTCGCAGACCTGAACCAGACGTACTTAACAATAACTCAATAAGAGACTTCCCTTCCCATTCCATTTATAGGACAGCCAGGATTTTAGTGACCCTTGAACCCTAACACCCCAACCGTCATTAATGCTTCCAATTCATTCAGTCCCTTCCTTGTTTTTGGATAATATTAGCTCCTTCCTCCTCTAAGATTTATGAGTTGTTTAAAGTTTGAATCTTTTAAGTTAATATGTTGAATTCTCTGAGAAATAAAATCGTACGTGTTAATCAAAAACATACTTATAAAAAAAATTTTAATTTAATTTTTTAGACGTAATTATTGAGGAACATTAGAAATAAATAAGAGAATTTAACTATTTCCCAAATTTATAAACTTGAGGACCAGAGCAG
The DNA here is from genome assembly GCF_041381405.1 of Jatropha curcas. Classification (NCBI taxonomy): domain Eukaryota; kingdom Viridiplantae; phylum Streptophyta; class Magnoliopsida; order Malpighiales; family Euphorbiaceae; genus Jatropha; species Jatropha curcas. The sequence continues at coordinate 28,090,572 of NC_143157.1, read as the reverse complement.
AACCACAACTATTTCCTTCAAATTTCCTGTCCTTATCTAAAGTTTCAAAATACTAATAACCACAAAGAGTTTAAACAATTGAAGAACATCTACTATTACACGCTTCTACAATGACACTACAATATATGTCTATAATACTGCCCAAATGATTTACCAAATTTGGGGTCTCCTCCTTCCTATCACCTTGGGTGACGATATCTATAAACCTACCATACACGTAGTTTCTTCCTTGTTTTTTTATAAAAAAAGATGTTTACCAGAGCATGGAGAATCTCACAGTAACAAGGAAGGAAGAAGAAACATTCTTGAAAGAAATAATAAAAGAAAGAAATACAGAAGGAGCCAATTATTAATTAGATATTAAAAAGAGTAATATAAGATTTTCACGGAGCAAAAAAAAAAAGAAATTTTTTTCCTGATGAGATAAGAAAATCCTAAGAAGCTTTTAGTATTAAATCTTGGTTGGTCCATGCAGTGCAGGCAAAACCAGAGGAGAGAGAAAGTACATATGTGTTGGTTTTGAGTTTACAGCTCGTGGAAAGAGAGAGTGAAAAAGAGAGGCTGTTTTTGTCAGGTTTGGCCTTTAGGTGGGTGCTTGTGATATCTTTGCCTCGTTGTCTCTGAGTAGTTGGCCATTAACTTGTCCTTTTGATGGACTCACCAAGGAGGGTACCTCTTTTTTCTTTCCTGGTTTAATAAATTTGCTTCACAAAAAAGAAATAATTTCTTTTTTTTTTTTCCCTCTATTAATATTGTGCAGCTCACCTATTCTTCTTTTCTTCTTTCTTCACTCTTTCTTTCATCTGTAGGAACATTTTAGCAAATAAAGGATAGAAATTGACAAGGAATGAATGCTCATGCAAGCGTTGATTCAGATTCTTATGAGATTGTTGAAGTTGATCCTACGGGGAGATATGGAAGAGTAAATTACTTATCCTTTCTCTTGAAAATTCTTTTGGTCGCTCATTTCCTTCTTTCATTATTTATGAATAAATTTGAACTTGGTTTTTGATTTTTTTTTTTCAATTTTTCTGCTAATTTGTTGCAGTACAATGAAATTCTAGGCAAAGGAGCTTCAAAGACAGTGTATGGATTCCTTTTTTACTCACTTTTTTTTTTTTTTTTTGTAAATCCTTCTCTATTTTCTGTCAATTATGAACTTCTCTTGTGAATTTCCTCCTGAATTCTTTGAATGTGGTGTATTTGTTATTATGGCAGTTATAAAGCCTTTGATGAGTACGAAGGAATTGAGGTAGCTTGGAATCAGGTGAAGCTTTATGATTTCCTTCGCAGCCCTGAGGATCTTGAAAGGCTCTACTGTGAAATTCACCTACTCAAGACCTTAAAACATGAAAATATCATGAAATTCTACACTTCTTGGGTTGATGCAGCTAACAGAAACATCAACTTTGTCACTGAGATGTTCACCTCTGGTACTCTCAGACAGTAAGCATTAGTACAATTTTAAAAAGCTTCAGTCTTTCTTTCTCTTTCGTTGGTTTGGTCATCTGGGTCATTGAATTTCAATTTTCAAAGTCGGTGAATTTCATTTTTCTTATGAAAGAATTCTATCTGTAGGTATAGGCTAAAACACAGGAGAGTAAATATTAGAGCTGTGAAGCATTGGTGTAGGCAGATATTGAAAGGGCTTCTCTATCTCCATAGCCATAATCCCCCTGTAATCCACAGAGATCTCAAGTGTGATAACATTTTTGTTAACGGCAACCAAGGAGAAGTGAAAATTGGTGATCTTGGCCTTGCTGCAATACTTAAGAAATCTTACGCTGCTCGTTGTGTTGGTAATTGCTTGAAAATACTATCATATCTTATTAATTATTTTATTAAAATTGATATTTTTCTCATTCTTTAAAATGATTCTGATTGATCTTCTTTCTGAGAATGCTATACTGAATCAGAAAGTGCAGCCTTTTCAAGTTTCAATAGGACTGAATATGTATTTTTGACACTTTTCTTGTTCTTCCTTTTATTTTACTCAGGAACGCCAGAGTTCATGGCTCCAGAGGTATATGAAGAGGAATACAATGAATTAGTTGACATATATTCTTTTGGGATGTGTGTATTGGAAATGGTCACCTTTGAATATCCATATAGTGAATGCAACCACCCTGCTCAGATATACAAGAAAGTTATATCAGTGAGAACTAAAATCTCTTACCTCCATATTTTTTGTCATATTGAATTATTTCTTAAGGAACCCTTTTTACAAAATTGAAATTTGGATATAGGGGAAAAAACCAGATGCTTTATACAAAGTCAAGGATCCTGAGGTGCGCCAATTTGTTGAGAAATGCCTAGCAACTGTTTCCAATAGACTTTCTGCCAGGGAGCTCTTGGAGGACCCATTTCTTCAATTTGATGATTATGGATCTAATGCAAGGCCATTAGAGTACTCAGGAGATACAAATGAAATGGGTGCTTCAGTAAGACAACCTTTCTATGGAATTAATCACACTAACCGCTCTTTAATTAATGGTTATACACACTATTATGGTTCTCAAAATGAACTAGAATATCATCAAATTGAGTTAGAACCAAGCGAAATTGATCTATTCTCTTGTCAAGAAGATGAACATTTGCATGGTGTTGATATAACAATCAAAGGCAGGAGGAGAGAGGATAATGGCATTTTCTTGAGGCTTAGAATTGCAGACAAAGAAGGTTGGCAAAGTTCCAAACTTCTACTCCATTATTGTGCTTTATTGTAATCGAGTTCATAATCCAGCTAATAAGTCATATCAAGAACTTGATTCCTCTATGCAGGTCGCATTCGGAACATCTACTTCCCGTTTGACATTGAGAATGACACTGCTCTTAGTGTTGCGGCTGAAATGGTTTCTGAGCTTGGCATTACTGATCAAGATGTGTATAAGATAGCAGATATGATTGATGGTGAAATTGCAACCTTGGTACCTGAATGGAACAGGGGACAAGAGAAAGAGGAAAGTGCAAATAGCAGAAATGCAACTTTCTGTCACAATTGTGGATCACACAGCTACCTATTGGATTATGTGTCATCATATAGTCCAGGTGCCAATAACTTGCAAGTTATTCAGTGTTCTAGGCAGGGATGTGCTAATTCACATGGTCGATTTGAGGAAATCACATACCAAGTTGATGGACCAGGAAAATGTTCCAGTACAGACTGTGCACCAGTTGGATCTAGCCAATCCAATGGCATGAGCTATACAGATATCTGGGCTCAACGAGACGCACCAGAATTAAGTTCACAAGGATCAAGGGAGATTCAGTGTGACGTGGGACACAATGCAGTCGAACAATCAACTGTTGAGAAGGAAGAGACAATCATAAACATGGATAGTATTTGGGAATCAAATACTAGAAATTGTGTTTCTTCAAGCCCTTCAGCAGCATGTAATCACTGGGATGATTATGAGAATGAAATTAGGCAAGAACTAAGATGGCTTAAAGCTAAATATCAGATGCAATTAAGGGAGCTTAAAGATCAACAGTTGAATGTTAAATCAAAATTGTCGAGCCTAGATCATCAAATGGATCACAACGAAAATAATGGTATTCCTTTGCCTTCAATTTTGCCTAAGGTGAGGAGAGATAAATATAAACCTTCTCTGAATTCTGTTCCTTCTGGCAAGCATCTTATCTCAGAGTTAGCTATTGATGCTGAGAAGAGATATGCCAATTCAGAATATCAACTGATCCAAAACTTTGAGGCAAACAGCAACGCATATAGTCCTGAACAAATGATTACTGCTAAGAGTTTCTACACGGGAGATTTGCTTCCAAATTCTCTTCACAGGGCAACTTCTCTTCCGGTCGATCCTCTAGATGTTTAGATACTGCATAGTAACTACTCACTTCACCAAGTGTGCACTATAACTTACTCCTGATCATCAATAGGATGCAAAAAAAGAGGCAATGAAATTAGCTGTACAAGAAGAGACGTAGTTTTTACAACTTTTTACAGTTTTTGTTTGCATGTGGGATAAGTTCACTTGGGCATACATCCAATGTACATTATAAATCAACATCCAACTGAACATGTTTCTTTCCTCAAATTCTGCATCTTTAAATTTGTAAATTGCTAATGCCCATCATGAACTTTTTATATCCCAATCCTAGCTGGCCAGCAGATTCAAGTTCATGTCAATCTGTGTGTTATGGCTGTATTCTCCTCTTTTTACACTGTAAAAGCTCTAATGCCACTAAAGTTCTGCAAGATAAGGGACCGTTAGAGAACCAAGAAAAGTTTAACAGTATCCTAATGCAGACGTCCCATTCATGTGCTCTCCAATTTTACAAATAGAATTTTCTGAAGCACTAGTATTTAATGAAAATTGCTGTTCTGGGTAGTTTCAAATAATAGCAATAGTAGAATGGTCCCATGTCTTTTGTGGCTCAACAAGTATGTATCATAAACCTAACAGCCAAGCCATGTGAGTTTCCTGCACACTAAAGTTGACAACTTGAACTAGATATTTGAATTTTGAAGGGTATGTGGGTGATGCAAGAAATGACATTATAATGTTTGCCTACCATATGCTATAACTGCGGCCTTCAAGAAAACTTGTGGGCTGCCTACTAATGGAGGGATTCATTGACAGCCAAGGCAAGGAATATGCCAAAATGCTTTATCTTGCAAAGGGAAAGGCATGAAGAGGGACAAGGTTACCATTATAAAAAAACTAATTCCAACTTGTAATAAAGCCAATCGATGGTAGTTTAATGTGTGAGGGGTTAATTAATGGAAAATAGAGGATAGCATTGAATTTGAATGGTGGATATGTTACAGAGAGGGGGAGTGTTTCTTGGACTCTTGCATGCTTCTTTTTTTCATCGACGCCTTTAATTATTCATTTATGTCGCATAACTTAGATTATGAATTTACTCACTTTTGGGAACTTTAAGTCTATTCTATATCGTGGTTGCTAACTAAACATTAGGAAAAAAGTTGGGTCATAAAGAAGAAACCTAACACGTAGAGATTCTTTAATTACTCCTGTTTGCTACCTTTTTTCAAAGTCTCCTTACAAGCCAGCCAGACTTCCATGTTGAATTTATTACCTGAAAGCTATGGCCCAAAAGACAAAAAAATAAAGCAAATCGTACAAACAGCACTGCATACTCACTTTTGCGTAACTGTATTGAATCTGTCTGCTCCAAAACCCCAACTCCCCAACTTCGAAGATTAATTAAGCTAACTTTCATGGCTGAAATGATAGACTTAATTAATATGCACAGAAAAAGCACATGGTCTTGCATTACAATTCGTGTCCAAGTGATTGGACAATGAAGCAATGTTTTCAACTTATGAGATGAATGATTAAACATCTAAAAGAAAGCAGAATCATACTCATATTCCATTAGAAATCCAAGTGTATTATTGTCCTTAGCCTTTGCTCCTTCCTATAGTTTCTTTATCTATTGGTTGTCCTTTTCTTGGCAACCTAATTATCTAGTCATAAAACTATTCCAACCTAATTACCCAAAACACTTATTGAACGAAATGTAGAACTCTTGTTCATACTGGAGGAGAGATAAGAATGTAACAGGATTAAAGAAAAACCCAGATAGTATTTTGTTGATACAATCCACACTAATTTCTTATTTTAAGAAAAAAACTAAAATCATCAGTAAATCTTGGCTTATAATTAAAATTGATTAGGGGTTTCTGTTTCTCCCATTCTTCCTTTGAGAGCTGATTAAATCGCTCAATGACATAGTTAAACATAGTTATTATCTTCAAGTATTCTTAAATATAATTTACAGATGTATAATTTGGTTTAGAACCTGATTATTGAATCTATTAACTCTTTTTGGAATTATATTTATATATTTACATAGAGAGAAATCAACAGCAGGCAGCAATTTGAGTCAATCCTATAGATTAGAGTTGTAATATAATGAAAATATCTTCCCCTTTTCCCGGTCGAACAGACACCATTATAGGAGAATCAAATAGGTCTCAGAAGTGGGTAATTTTCAAGCAATTCATCCTCTGACAAAGTATCATTCTCATCCTGAGGAGTCCAAAGCACCTCTACAGCCTGTAGGAAAAAAATAATGAATATATTAGATATAGCATATAAATTAGTAGCTGGAAGTGAGCTTTAAAGATTTTTATCGCCACCAGAAGGTTGCTCAAACCACTGTTCAACGATCGCAAGGCATCTTTCATGTCATCAGTGCTTCTGATGGGAGGAACTCTGTATGAACCTGCAGCTGCTACCAAGACCGTCACCTGTAAATAACTACCAGAAATCAGGACGAAGGTAAAGAAAATTTTGATTCAGTAGATATTTGCTAACGTGTTTCTTTATAAGTTTAGCCATTATTTCAAGAAAGACAATATTCATCTCTAAGTTTATAAATTATTTAAGTAAGGAGCAACTAAAGCAAGTTCAGTGCTTGAACCAGCAACACGCAACATTTTGAATGAATATGTAGAAGTAAAATCAAGCAAACAAATATAAAGACAAGGAGAATTATGTCTTTAATAATTGTTTTACTGTGAAAAATATTCCTTTTGCAATTTATATAGGTGCAAGCATGATTATAATGTTTATAAAATTTAGATCTTAAAAACCTCGAATGCTGATATCAATCAAGAATCTTGAAGACCCTAAAATCAGAACGGTAGCTAATATCTATTTAAAGCTCCATGCATGCGCTGTTGCAGGAAAGTACAAAACAACAGAGGACGATCAAAAGTTCCAGATGGATATGTTTGACAATAATGAAGAGGACGATGCACATAATTATCTGAAAGATGTACTATCACCAGTGATGTCTAAATGACAGAGTAGACGACTTTACCACAATGTAATCTTTGTCAAATTTGTTAGCTTTAGGAGTAACTGTTCTTTTCCACTTGATATTGTTGACATTAACCAGAGTCTCTCTCTCAGTTTTCTCTCTTTCTTCACCAGAGAGTTCTCTAAAGCTCTTTTCCACACTATCATCACCCCAATACTGATTCACCTGTGATAAACATTGTGAGCACATTAAATTGTTATCTTATTTTATGGTATCATCACATATATAGGGAGATGAGTTCACATAATCAGTTGCAAGGAGCAAAATGTTCCTTCTCACAAGTTGCAAATTTTAAGTTTCGGTGTAGAAAAACTACATGCGAGAAGGAAGTTGAAAGCTGCAGCTCCTTTTCACTACTTAAAATAAGTCATTCATTTCTCTAGCCAACATTTAAAGACTGGAAAATTTACATCATAAATTTAGTTGATAAGTTCAAAAATGAAAAAATCTAATGGCTATAAGACAACTAATCCATCAAATTTTCAACTATAAGAGAAAATGTAGTTTATTTATCAAAGAAGATGAATTTGACTTACAGATGAGTAACCAGAGATAAAGTATTTTGGATGTCGAAGCAGAGCTGATGTGGTTTCTACATCCACAATGAAAAGGAGAAGTCATCACATTGATTAACAATAATAAATGAACTGTATCTTTCACTTGTTGATTAGATAGTAAATAACTTTGATAATTCAAATCATAGTAATGCCAGAATTTCCTAAATAACCGACCTATAAGTATGAGCTGCCATCCCTTTGGTGAAGAAGTATCTGTAGTTTCAGCAATTTCATTGAGCTCTTTCAGAAGTGAACGAGCCTTCCCTCTTAACCCAACCTGCACAAAGGGGATAAACTGAAGTCAGCTGTTGGAAAAAGAACTGATATAGATCAAGTTCTCCATCTTGATAGGTTCTATAGAAACACTCCTCATTTCAATAAAATAAGAACAAGGATCGTGAAATTCATCAAGGAAAATAAGAAGAGGACCTGGGATTAGAATAGGCCTTAGGTTTGAACCAAAATGAAGGGGAAGAAAGGCATTAAGGAGTGGAAAAGAAGAGGAATCAAGAAGCACATGTTTAAAATACAATTTGTGGATCAACTAGATACTCAAATAGAGCTAGGAATATCACAAATATCAGAACAATTAGAATGATTCTTCTACAACTAAAATGACGTCAATAAAAACATGTATTATAAATTTATAAAAATAACTTTATTCTCTAAACTACAAATATAACCAACAATGTTTCGATATTACTGCCCGGTTCCTAAACCTACAAAATCGTAAAGGACCTCATATTAGTACAGGAAGCCCAAAGAAGAAGACCCACCCAACAAAAGGACAAAGCACAAGTTGAGATAAAGATAGCAAAAGTCAAGTAATTACGGAAGACTTGACGGTTGTATTTAGATTTGAAAGCCATTGTTGCATGTGTATGCTGTCTTTTAGCTTTCAAGATTGTAAGTAGTAAGCAAATTTTGTTTCATGATTGTTACCATGACAGAACTAATAGGAGTTGGACCTCAAATACATGATCATTCATCTAATTGTCTTTCAGTCCAGCCTAACTGGACAGTTAACATAATATACCTCCTTTTGTATGGGCTTAGCATGTTATCAAATAGAAAGACCAGTAATAAAAAATGCTCAAAAGTAACATTAATGGAGAAACAAATAACAATCTCTACTCGATCCATCAGTTAATGAATTAAAGAATGTGAGCATACCTGAACCATTAGAACACTGCCTTTACTCTGTCTCTGCAAATATTCAAAATAGAAAACCAATACAACTCCTACCAAAGAAACTGTCACAATAACGACATCCCATCTTGAAAAACCACCATTGTCACTTGCCGAACTCCTCATCTCTTTCCAAAAGCAACTACTTCCATGGTGATACTGACGATGGTAATAATTATTGTGATAATGGCTATTGGCGTGATTTGGTGGTGAAAAATGAGAAGATGATGAACCTGATGAGCCTAATGACCGCTTAGAGAATGAACCGCCACCCATTCTCCCTCCTGAAGCAGCAAAAGCTATACATAAAATGAGGGATAGTGATAAAAACAGAGTAATTACATGGATTAATGGTCTTGTTGGCGCCATCTTCAACGCCATTTTTTGTTTGCAGTCTGCTCTATGCTTGTGCGAAAGGTAGCCGGACGGATTATGTGGGACGGAAACTTAACGCAGTGGGTTTCCGTGTTTCTCTTCTCAGAGTTTCCTCGGGCCTTTCTAGGAACCTACGTACCTAACGGATTTAAACGGTCAATCAGTTGGTCAAATCTTGACCGCTAATGGGATAACGTGGACAACAGTGGTTGATGTGGCAGCACATGCCTCTGACGACAATATGACAGGGCCATTTTGTGAGGATGTGGCATCAATGGAATGATGTGTCAATCATGATATGGCAATATCAGGTGATGTGGCAGAAAATAATGTGGCTGCTAATTATGACGTGTATTATCTTGCTGACGTGGCTATTCCAGAGTAATAGCCACGATAACCTTCAAAACCAAACAGGGCCGAATTATTTCAGAGTCACATAAAACCCTAGGTCCCAAGCAGCTCCTCGTTTGCCAAATTCTTAGAAGCACGATCTCCGAACGGCGCCAAGGAGCAAAACTAGTTGCAGCAAATAAGCCCAAGTAAGCCACTAAATCCTCAGTACTTCGCTGCGAAATCGAGTCGTTGCATAGATATACAGGCATTGGTTTTAACACCGAGTTGTGTTTATTCAAGCAGAACCATGGCAGACAAAGCTGTGACGATTAGAACAAGGAAGTTTATGACTAACAGGCTCCTTTCAAGGAAGCAGTTCGTAAGTTCTATATTTATAGTTTTTTTTTTCTTTTTAGGCATAGAGCAGGCTTGTCTGGCTTCTGAGATTCTAAACGAGATTTTAATTTTGAAACAGGTGATTGATGTTCTGCATCCTGGGAGGGCCAATGTCTCTAAGGTATATATGACTGTTTTATGAGGTAATTCCTTGTCTTGAGATTATATTTTTTTTGGCTTTCTCATCTTATATTGGCATTCTATGAAGGCTGAGCTGAAGGAGAAGTTGGCAAGTTTATATGAAGTGAAAGACTCAAATACAATTTTTGTATTCAAGTTCCGTACACATTTTGGAGGTGGAAAGTCAACTGGCTTTGGACTGATATATGATTCTGTGGACAATGCTAAGAAGTATGAGCCAAAATACAGGCTGATCAGAGTAAGTTCCTAGACACATCCTTGATACTGCTGTGTGTTTCTTTATATTTGCCTATCTCATGTATTTGTTGGCAGTGCATTTATATTATATTGTTGGATGTATAGTATTTGCTCATCGGAGAATTTCTTAGAGATGATTATGTTACAGATTTCAAACTTGACTGCATTAGTATTCTGCAGTGAAGGTTTATTATTTTGGTAGCATTCATATGCTGTTTAGTTTTTATCCATGTTTAATATTTGGGAAGAATAGTCAAAAAATATATTTGGGAAGTAATTTCTTTAAGGAAAAAATGAAGAATTGAGAGGCCAATGTGCATACTTTTTATTGATTGATGCCACTGTGCTTGAGGAATTAGAATATTTAAATGTGTTAGTGAATACTAAATCCTGGGTTATGGCTCTGCCAAAGTTTTTGAAGGGTTATTCGAATGTTGTCATTTTTCTTTTAATTCAAGTTATCACTTGGCCAAGAATTCATTTTGATTATCCTTGAGTCATTTTGCTGGGTTCCTAGTTATTTTGGTCTCTTGGTTTGTAGCAGCTTGAAACATGATTATTTAGATGAATAAAAAAACTTTCCATCCATATAAATCAGTAACTACAAATATTGGAGCTTTATTGAAAAATAAATTATAGAACAAAATTCAACCAAGAAAAATATGCTCAGAACTTCCTTGCCTACTTTATAAGCAACTGCTTAAAATATTGGAGTCGTTATATGATCTAAGCTGGTCGAATCAGCACACTGTCTTAATTTAGAACTGAAGCTTCTTGGATCTTATCACTAAAGCAAATAGTTGCCGTCTATATGATGCGATTATAAGTGGCAAGTGGCAAGCAATTTTCTGAGCCACCATGTTAAGGCCCTTAACTTTCAATTTCTTGGTCAACAAATTTAGCTCAGAGTCTCCGAGCCAAATAAGGCTAAGGTTTTTAAGTTAATATTTCCCTTACATAGTTTTTCATAAAAAAGTGTCCCTATTGGACATGGATCTCTGCAGAAAGTGTAATTAGGATACTGGTATAGAATTGCAGTTGAAGGAAGTGAGACAGCTAAAGGAGTCTTCTGTATGAGATCCATTTTGTGCTTCTGGAATCATCATCTAATAGGAATTTTATGCACATATTTGACGCATCGTTATTTTCCTTGGCAATGAAAGATATATTGATATTCTGTGATGTTCATGAATTGGCAAACTTCTGTATGACAGATGTTGCTGAAAGAACCTTAAATTCCTAGACTGGTCTTCATGAAAAATAAAATTACACCTCTTCCAATTAATTTGACCATGATTGGCATTTTGCTTCTCTGGTTTTCTTGTCCCTTGTGTGTGCTCAGGATGCACAGTCGCCTCAGTTTCCTCGTATTGTGTTTTGTATCAACTTATTGTTCATTTTGATGGCAGAATGGACTGGACACCAAGGTAGAAAAATCAAGAAAACAAATGAAGGAAAGGAAGAACAGGTCCAAGAAAGTCCGAGGTGTAAAGAAGGTAACAAACAAGTTCTCTTTAAGTTCCATTCTTATTCTCATAACATTTTTAGGCATCACATCCAAATTAATGATGTTTCTTCATGTACAGACTAAGGCTGGAGATGCTGCAAAGAAGAAGTGAGATCTGAATAATAGGGAGCTCATCTTTTGTCCTAGTACACTTGGGTCCTTAGCCTTTTCCACCCTCTCTTTTTGTATTTTTAGCGCTGTCAAGCATTTAATGAGGTTTCTAGATATTTCAGTTTGAGATACTTTTACGCCATGCATGTTTTCCAACGGATGTTATTTGTTACTATTGAGTTATGATAGACCAAGTAATTGCAACTATATTTTGTGTTCTCCTGCCAAAGCTGTGGCATGATGCAGGGAAGGGATTGGTTGTGCAATCCAATCTGCCTTCCCTGTCAAACTCGAAATTATTTTCAATCTTATGATCAAACATTCTGGTTTAGTTGGTAGCTATTAGAGGATTACAATTTGTGGCGTATGTGCAGTTTTAAATTTTTAGATGGTCTACCATCTTTGCACAAGGACTTTCTGGTTTCATGAATGTGAACTCTAGCAAGCTGCTTTAGAATTCCAGATACCAGTGTGTGAATCTAGACGTAAATTCATATAGACCATAGGATGTCGATGACATTGCTTTCAGTTGACTTCTATGGAGGATGGTAGATGGTACCTAACTGCACTATTAACACATGTATCTCTTGATTTTGCATGGTCATTTGATTTCATTGATGGAAGTACGAGCTTGAATTTAGGAAATAGAAGTTAAACCGTTAAAATTAAGCCGGACCGAAGAAAATTAACTATTAAAGTTAAGCTGGGGCAAAGAAAACAGAAGCAAATAGAGGCTCCTTATTTGGAAAATATTTTACAGATTTTCTGATTTTTAATGTGCTCAACAAACAATATTTTTCGAAACAAAGAAAAATGTACATTATTAGGAAAAGTCATATGAGGAGGAAAATGTTTTTAAGATATTGATTTTCTATAGTCACTGTTATCAATTACAACTAATCACTAACTATTATGGCCATTACTATTATCAGTTAGAGCTAATCACTACCTATTATGGCTATTATCACTAATTACTTGCCATTGCTGGTAACTATCACTGGTCATCAGCGATTACTATAATTTATTATTTTTATATATATATATATTTTCTCGTATCTAATAGTCAATTTTTAACAAACAACCAAATATTGAGCTAGAAAGTGAATTGGAAGGAAGTCATAAATATTAGGGCCAAATCAATCTGGTTGTGTGAATTTGTTCAATTGCTGCCATTATATTTTATTCATGCAAAATATCAGATTAATTGCAAAATTTTCTTATCTTAATTTAGCAAACGTGATAATTGATCCAAAAAATTTAAAATAAAACTAAATTGAAATTAAAGTAATGCTACAGTAATTACATTTTATGTTCGTAATAATCATGATTCTTAATATATAAAAGATAGTATTAAAAACTTAACTATTTCTTTCTCTTTCACGATTACAATTTTGCAAATGACTGTGGATTTATATCCCAATCTAAATGTCAATTTTGAAGTGACCCAAGACGCTCAACTTGCATATTTTTGTAGGACTTTCTCTCTTGCAGCGCACCAACCTAAAGCTTCCTGGTCAAGTCACAATCCCCTGTAACTGTAACTCCGTGAGCTAAAGGAAAGAAAGAAAAATTAACAGTACGGTCACACCAGAAGGGTAAGTCTGTAAAGTGCAGGGAAGAAAGCAAATCCAGCAAGATAAAAGACAATCTAGTTTTACCAAAACTGCTCGAGTTGCGTTAAACTTAAACCCAGAAAGAGAAAATAAAACCCCTCTCAGTCTGATCTCACCAAAGGAAACAAAACCCAGACTCTCCTCACCTAAATCCACACCAGATATACTGTCGTTTTTTCCGCCATACACGCGCTCCTTTTATAGACTGTTCCACGCGCTCCATTGTTGTAACGTCAAAACGGTGAAAACTACCTCGAGTTTCAGTCAAGCCTCTGCTGATACTGCCACGTCAGGTATGGCCCAGTAAAATGGTGGGTCCAGGTCCACCTGGCAAGATCTGGGAGGTGATGGGTTGGTCTCCAGGAAATGGATTTGGAGGGAAAACTGGAGAAAGTAATAACGAAGAGAGAGAAAGTAAATACAAAAAAAGAATGGGAAAAAAGAAATATTAGTAACAGAGGCCAATGGCTTATTTGCTTTGCTGTTTATATTGGTTTTTTGCAATATAAACATAAAAATTTTTGGTTTTCTCTCCCTTTCCCTCTTCCTCCCTTTCGCTTTCTTCGCCGGAAAGTTGTATCATCAATCGGTCATGTACGCCGTTTAATTGCTGCAAACGGAACCTGGCGAGGTACCATTCTTTGCTTGATTTACCGTTTCGGTTTTTGTGGGGGGCATTTTTGGCAGGTATAGGGTCAGATCTGGTTGTTTTTTCTCTCATATTTTCGTTTCAGAGAGATTTAGGGTTTTAAATTCTGTTCCTGCGCTATCCATAGCTCAATTTGGGATGATTTTCCAGGGAATTTTGAAACTATAGGGGTTTTGGGTGCTTTTGGTTGCGTGTATGGAAGAGGGAAGAAGATCTGGCGACCCATCGGGGTTTATGGTGAAGAATAGGAGCTCATCGGGTTGTTTGGTTGTGAGAAAAAAGGGTAATGGTGCTGTGGGAGGGGTGGGTTCTTCCGGTTCTCATAATGTTTTTGGATCAAAGAAGGAGAAGAAAAGGGCTAGGATGGATTTGAGCGATTCCGGGTCAAGTGATGAGCTGTTAATGCCGCCTCGAAGAAGGGTAGGCCCTGAAACTATACGGGTTTGCAATGGTCTGAACCTTTTTGATAAGGGTATTATAGAGGAGAATGATATCGGCAGGAAGAGGAGTAGGGGAGAGAACTTTAGGAGTAACGAGATTGATAGGATTGATAGAAATGAGGAGGATTTCAGTGAAAGGAAGAGGAATAGGTTAGAGGTGTTTGAGTTTGACGAATATGATGGGAATGATAGTGAAATGATGAGGAGGAATCATTTTGATGACGGTAGAACGGAGCGGAGGAGGTTTTTTGGGTCAATGATGGCAAGACGAAGTAGCATTGAAAGGGAATATGAGATGGGGTCAACTAGACATCCTGTTGTTGACAGACGAAAGAGTTCATATTTTGAGAGGGAAAGTGGTCTAAATCGGGGGGATCATGGTGACAGAGATGGGAGTCATCTACCTATGTCATTTTATAGGGACAAATATGATTCAGATGAACCCATTAGGGTTCAGGGAAAAAATGGTGTCTTAAAGGTAATGGTGAACAAGAAGAAGAAGGTAGATGGGTCTTTGAAAAGTTATGATGGCTTGGAAATGGAGGAAAAGAGAAAGGGTTTGAGGACAGAAGATTCTGACAAGAGGAATGCTCTAATCCGTCCTTCATTTTTCTCAGATTCTAGAAGTGCTGAGAAAGCGAGTTCCTTTGTTGGGTCAATGAAAAATCCAATGAATATGCTGCGATCATCGGCTGCTAAGAAGTCATCCACTAGGAATGGTAAGGTAAGATACCATGATTCAGAAGATAGTGATACATCATTAAAATTGGGATCAAAGAATGTGGAGGCTCGAAATTCTTTGAAGACTCCATTACCAACTATAAACCGCAAGGGCCATGAGGTGGATTCAGAGGACAGTGATACATCGTTGAAGCTGGGGATGAAGAGTGCGGAGGCTTGCAAAAGTATGAAAGGGGCAAGCAGTGGTGGTGAAATAACCCCAAGCAATCAGCTTCCTCCGGCTAAAGTTAAAGAAGGGAAAGTTAAGCGTGGTACAGGCACAGAAAAGCAGAAGCTGCGTGAAAAGATAAGGGGAATGCTTCTGAATGCAGGCTGGACAATAGATTATAGACCTAGAAGGAATAGAGATTACTTAGATGCAGTTTACATAAACCCTACTGGAACAGCTTATTGGTCCATCATCAAGGCATATGATGCACTTCTAAAGCAATTAAATGATGAAGAAGAGGAGGCAAAATCTAAGGCTGATGTTTCCTCATTTATGCCACTGTCAGATGAGGTGCTCAGCCAGCTAACAAGGAAGACTCGAAAGAAGATGGAGAAAGAAATGAAAAAGAAGCAAAGAGATGACAGTGAAAGTGAGAAAGCGAGAGAACTTACTGCAAGAAAGTCTTCGAGTTCCAGAAATGATGAGGAAAGCATGGACAGTGGGAGCCATGAAGAGAAACTAAGCTCCTTCATAAGACATGGTGGCAAGTCATCGAAGGGTAAAATGAATGGCAATAGTTCTCTCAATACAAATACAAAAGGTCAAAGGTCTGCTCATCACCTACACGGCAGCGTGGAGAAAATATCATCTGGATCCAATTCTCATCAGGGAAGGAAAAGTAGAAAACTTGGCAGATGTACTTTGTTGGTTCGGAATTCTAACGAGGGGCTAAACTCTGAGAGTGATGGCTTTGTTCCATATGCTGGCAAACGAACACTGCTTTCTTGGCTGATAGATATTGGAACTGTGCAGTTGAGCCAGAAGGTGCGATACATGAATCGTCGACGAACAAAAGTAATGCTGGAGGGCTGGGTTACCAGGGATGGTATTCATTGTGGTTGCTGTAGTAAAATCTTGACGGTTTCAAAGTTTGAGATCCATGCAGGGAGCAAATTGCGTCAGCCTTTTCAAAATATATATCTTGATTCTGGGCTTTCCCTGCTTGAGTGCCAGATTGATGCATGGAATAGACAGGAGTCAATCGAGCACATTGGTTTTCACTCCGTGGATGTTGATGGTGATGATCCAAATGATGACACATGTGGCCTTTGTGGAGATGGTGGAGATTTGATTTGTTGTGATACTTGTCCATCGACATTTCATCAGAGCTGCCTAGATATAAAGGTACTTTTATATTAATTTATTGAATTGCTACCTATGTTGCATGGAAACAAAAACTAAGAAATATGGAAACGCGGGAATGGATGTGGAGAAACCTTTCCTCGTTTCAGAAACGCCCATGGTTACGCATGGCCACGGGTTCATTTTGAACCGGAACCGAGCCGTACTGTAGATGAACTGGAATCATTGGTTCAAGGTTTTGAACTGAAACCGGCGGTTCAAAGGCCGGTTAAGGTTCACGTAAATGTTAAAATCTGAACCGGCTCTGAACCATCGGTTAACCGGTGGTTCCAGTCCGGTTCGAACCGAAAGTTTTCTATTTTTATTTTCAAAATAATAATCACTTAGCCTATTTTATACATATCTAAAAGTCTCAATAATATTTTACTACATGATATACTTTACATAAGTTTTTTTTTTTTAATACACTTTACTTTAAAAGTTAAAAATCTAAAAAGTAAAATGGTAAAAAAAGAGAGAAATATTCAGTCTAAACTTATATTATTTTTAACTTTTTTTTATCCTTTTAAATTGTTTATTAAGTTTAAAATTACATTCTTTTGAAGCATTTTTCAAAATTTTTTTATAATTTTTTTAATTAATAACATTTAAACAAAATAAAGTGATAACTTATTTGATTATTTTGTAAAATTAATTAATTTTATTCTTATATGAGTATGAGCATTCTAAAATTTATTTAAAATAAAATTTACCAATATTTTTTAAACTCATATTAATATTTTCAAAAGAAAGATGCAACGTTAGAATCATTTAAAAAAAAAAAAAAAAAACATATATCTCCGGAAACCGTGATCGGAACCGCACCGGAACTGGCAGTTCAAGGACTGGTTGTGGTTCAACATTTTAAAAATTTTGAACCGTCGGCTCCGTGAACCGGAACCGGCGCTTCAATGAACCGGCCTTGCCTACCCATGGCTACGAGTTACCGTGCATTATAGATTGCAACAATAATCTATAAATGCACATTTCGATTCTTTTATTATAATTTATTTTTATTTTGAGTGCTTGCTTTTTTTTTTTTTTTTTTTTGTTGTCCTCTGGTTTGTCTAATATTGTGACAGAAAGAGGCTTTGGAGAAATTTCCATTGTTGAAAATTTAGGGGAGCTTTTTATCAATAATTTGGTCCTTGAATTACTAAGAGTTTATGTTTTATGGAATGTTAAAGAAGTCCCTTCTCTTCTCTTTCGGTCATTTTGGTTTTAGCTTGCTCTCAATTGTAATGTTGAAAATTTCAATGGTCATGGTAGTAAAGGATTGGCACCAAGGGAGAGAGTGGGAGGTTCAGTAATCAGAGATAAATCTAATGTTGGTTCCTTATTGGGTGTGATTGTTGCATGCTAAATACATTTTAGGTTACCATTGGATTGTCTAACTCATCGTGGGAATAATGCCTAGTCTGGAGGTTGATATGTCAACACCCATTTAAGTTGGTGCAAAATATAAACAAATTCTTGGTGGCCTTATGGTGGATCATATTCGCCATTCAAATGGTTGACTGCTTGAAAATTGGCTATTTTCATGATAAATTTTCCCAATTTTGTATTCATGCCCTTTAATGATATGAAGTTTTGAAGAAAGGATTGATAGGACTTTTGGCACTTTAATTATTGGTTGTGTACGCCTTGCTTGTCAGAACCTGGGAAATGAGTTTAATCTCGATCACTTGTCAGAGCAAACTAAGCTAAGTTGTTAGTGACAGTAGTGTTTTTGTTGAGTATTTGAGCTTAGCAGATTTGTTCCATCTGTTTTTTACGCTTTAATACTTGAGGCACTCACGATTGTATTTCGTTGCAGATGCTCCCCCCTGGTGATTGGCATTGCCCGAATTGTACATGCAAATTTTGCCGGATAGCTAGTGTGAATATTATTGAGGGAGATGATACAGCTTTTTGTGAACTACTTACTTGCAGCTTGTGTGCAAAAAAATGTATCATCCTTTCCTTCTGGAGTTTGAATCTTGTTTCTAAATGTTTTCAATCTTTTCTGTGTATGTGAAATTTGAGTTCTATTTCTGGTGTAGATCACAAGTCCTGCATAGCAGAGATGGATGCTCTTTCTGTTGATATGAATTGTTCAAATCCTTCTTTTTGTGGGAAGACATGCAGAGAGGTATATCTCTTTTCAGGATTTTGCGAATTTTATGTTCTTATACCTCTCGTTCTCTCTGTATAGTAATTTTGCCTTTTCCTTAATGATACGGCTACCTTTATATTACTGTATCAGCCTTGTTGATGGTGTCTTTCCCTCCTGCAATAATATGGCAACTGTATTCATATGCATTGTGTAGACTTATTTATTTATTTTTATTTATTTTTTGCTTGCACAGCTTTTTGAGCAATTGCAGAAGTATCTTGGGGTAAAACATGAACTAGAAGCAGGGTTTTCATGGTCACTCATCCATAGAACAGATGTAGACTTGGACGTATCTATTCAGGGACTTCCTCAAAGAGTAGAGTGCAATTCAAAGTTGGCAGTTGCTTTGTCTGTTATGGATGAATGCTTTTTGCCTATTGTTGACAGGAGGAGTGGGATCAACTTGATCCATAATGTTCTTTATAACTGCGGGTACGTGTTCTATATTTTTGGAGCATGATCAAACCACCTTTTATGATGTTTCTTTCTGTTTATACATATTTTCATAAATTTGTTCGCTTGTCAAATGGAAACGTTTCCAGGTAACGGGTTGAACCTAATAAACTTGTTTATGCATAATGTTTATATGTATTATTGTGGTCCATTGTGGTTTTCTAGTCATTTTAGATGGAGTTAGCCGCTTTCATTCTGTGTTTTAGTTTCCATAATAATACCAACAACCATCTTACCTTACTGGAGTTACTATGTTCTTGGCATGTTATTTTGGTTCCCAATTGCAAGTGTTCAGGAGTGTCCTACACTGTTATAGAAGTCAGGCCCATGCAAATCTTCGGACCCAAAAGTATGAACATGTCTCATATGGAATATTAATTTACTAAGCTCATGCGAGGAATGGGACAGGTGCTCCAAACTTTTTCTCCTTTGGCCTGATTGCCTAATGCTTTACCCAAGCTTTCTTGGTCCAATTTTAGGAAAAATCCGCCAAGGGCAATTAAAGAAATGAACATATCCTAATTGTCTTGTTAATTGTGTTTTGTGGTTTATATTTATGATTGAGATAGCACATGTGAATGTTACTTTTAAGTTACCTAGAAGTATAAATCAAGACTTCAAATCTAGACCCACTGTAGGATTCTCAATTAAGCTTTTTCTGAAACTTGTGGTCCTTTATATGGATATTTTCCTCCACTTTGAGTCCATGTTAATTGCAGGATGTTTGGAAAAATAAATGTTGTTCTCATAAGATAATTTCGCTTGTCTCTCATATTAATGCGTCTTTTGGTAATCATTTTGAAAATTTCTTTGCGTTACGTGAGCTATCTTCTTCTTCTTCCTCCTTTTTTCTTTTTATTTTTTGTCCTCATGTTGATTACTTTTCCTTTATCATGTACAGATCAAACTTTAATCGGCTGAATTATAGTGGTTTTTATGCTGTTATTCTTGAGAGGGGTGATGAAATAATTTGTGCTGCTTCCATCAGGTATAAAGTTTCTGATAATTTATTTGCTATCATGTGAACGATTTGTGATCTTCATGATATGAAGAAAGAATGAAATAAAGAAGGGAAAGCAGTGTGAGATATGCTTGTAAATGGAATCTTCCACTGTTAAACATCTAATTAGTTCATATATCAGAAAAAAAGAGGGGGCAGGGTGGGATTTTTCAATGCCTGGAATTAAACTTTATTATCTGAAAAGTCAATTGGGATGTGCAGGAGGCATTTTCCCTTGGGGTTCTCTTAACACATGTTCCATCTCATGAATAATTTTCCTTGCAAGTTTATTTACTTGTATGTTTTTGCTTTCCCTGTCAGCTAAATATAAACAATTTTTTTCACTTTGCTGTCTGGCTAGATTAGTATGGAGTTTCTGTCACTTGGACTTAAAGATCTATGATCTATATGGTGTGGATAAGTCAAGCTCTATGATTTATATGGTGTGGATAAGTAGAACCCTGACCATTATGTTGCTCATGCTTGGTTTAGGATCCATGGAACTCAGTTGGCAGAAATGCCATTTATTGGAACTCGCCATATATATAGGCGTCAAGGGATGTGCCGGCGGCTTCTTTGTGCCATTGAATCCGTAAGAAACAAATACTACTTTCTCTTATATTGAAACTATTGGAACTATGGGTCTTGCATTCATCTTTCCTGTAATTTAATTTCTTTCCATATGTACGCTAATATTATCTTGGCTCCTTAGGCTCTCTGCTCCCTGAAGGTTCAGAAACTGATTATTCCCGCAATTTCTGAACTAACAAATACATGGACAGAAGTTTTTGGTTTCACCACTCTTGATGGATCGCTTAGACAAGAGTTGAAATCTATTAATATGTTGGTGTTCCCTGGTATAGACATGCTGCAGAAGCAGCTTCTGGGGCAGGAAAACATTGATGGAAATAGGTCTACCACCACAGGTTTTTGTCAAACACATTCCATTTACTTTGCACTTTGCACTTGAATATATTTTCATCTTCCTTTATTAAACTCTGGATTTCCACTCTGATAGGTGCAAAAGGAATGGGATTCAAAGACAGTCAATCTGCCCCACCTGAGGTGGCTGTTAAATGTGATATGGATTCTTCGGCCATGCAAGATGTTGATGTGAATGATAATGGTTGTAAGAAACATGATGATGAAGTGGCCACAACTAACACTGATTCCCAATGTATGGATGTTTCTATAAATGATATTGCTGTGACGAGTAGTTCTTTAGATGTGTCTCATGATCTGAAAAGTTCAGTACCACTTAAGGAGGCAGTACATACAGATTCTGATTCAGGGGATAAGTCAGATGAATCTGCCATGGAGAAGAAAAGTATTTGCATATCTGACACAATTCATGATCTGCACAAGATGGATAATAAAGCGGAATCAGATTCTGCTGCAGAAGAGGATACTCAACCTTGTAGTCAGGGTGATATGCCTTCTACAAATTCTCTGGGTGGTTCCTTAAATAATACTTCTGTAATGAGCGGTTCTTCAGTTGCCTCTGATGAGCTTAAATATCCCATCTCACATGAGAAGACTTCTTGTGCTGATCCTGAATCAGGGGACAAGTTAGCTGAGTTGACTTCTGACAGCAAATGTCTCATTATCTCTGATATGAGTGGCAATAGACACGTGGAACATAAATCAGAAGTATTTTCTTCCGTCAAAGGTGATATTCAATATTGTCAAGAGGGTGATCTTGGGAATGCTCATGTATTAAATCTAAACGAGTCTACTTCTGATGAACTTAAAAATTCATTCTCAATGGAAGAAACTAAATACGTTAGTTCTCAATCAGAGGACAAGTTTACGGAACTACTTTCCAATGGGAAACATCATTTTGACTCTAGTGATAGTAATGGTGCAACAGAGATGGGAACTACAACTGTGGTGGATTCCCCTGTTGAGGATAACTCCCAGTCTGGCACAGTGGATGCCCATACAGTAAATTTTGATGCATGTCTTGAAGCAGTCCAATCCATGAAGGACACCACTTCTGATGATTCCATAAGCAAGATCAATGAAATTCCAATTTGCTGTGTTTCTGCATTGAGCAATGCGGATAAAAGTTCAATGCAAATTAGCTCTGACCTAAATGATGAAATGGTTTGTGAGAGGGGAAACAAGTCAGATGTGACTTCTGAAAGTGTGTGTGATGAAAGAGATTGTGAAGGAAGTGTTCCACATGCCCCTGCGGATAATAGCATGACTGATGAGAGTGAAGGGAAAACCAAATCGAGCTCCATCTGATATTTCCACAGCATTGCTGGAGCGTTCTCCATGCTACTTGTATGCTCTCTCAATTTGGAATGAATAGACCTTACAAGAGTGTTAGGGCGGTGGGCTGCTGTCTAATGCTTTGACTTTGAGTTATGAAGAAATTGTAGGATTTCTGATGAAAAGTAATTAGTCCCGGTGAATATGATTTTAAAGGTTCAAGTTTAACTTTGTGGCAAGAGCTTCAAATCTGGTTCTTGGTAGAAGCAATTGGTGCTGTATGAACTTGAGGCTAGAGAAATTGCTGTTGTAAAACCCAATTTGCTAGAGGTTGTTGGGCAGATCTTTTGAAAGTTTGCAGGTTCTCATGCCTTTCGACATGTATATATCTGAATCTACCAAGTTCGACATTCGGAGTTTCTCTGCAAGTCTTGTATTAATTCATTTTTATGTAGCAACTCCTTCTATATCTATGTTAACTTCACATGGCATAGGCAGTTGCAGACAGATTTTGAATAGCATTTTTCTTGTAATTATAACCTTGGTCCATACGCAGGCATTTGTTCATAATTTATGTCAGCTTCGGGTTGCTTATCTAAATTGAGTTTGGCTGCACACTTCTCACTGAAGCTATAACATTTTATTCATTTGAATTTGATGCTACTTTTAAAATAGTTTCTCCCAGGCATTCTTTTTTTCTGTTTCTGCATGTCGAATTAGAATGCTTGCTACTTATCCCATGCATGTATATTTCCTAAACAGATTCATCCTTTTGCTTTATTTATATATATTAAAACTGAAACATGGTTGTGGCTATCTACTGTTTCTTAGAAGCTTTCTTCAGATGCAGCACAATTCTTGTAAGCTCTCTATTCTGCCACGGGAGCCAAGTTTCTTGCTACATAGGCGTAGACGTAGTTTGTGAGTAGTGGAATCAATACATTGGACTGTCGACCATTTGTAATTAGTGATTTAATACAATACTATATCATTAATAATTTTAATTTATAGGACTTCAAACCAATTAGTACATAATTAGGAAATAGATTAAGTTCAAAACATTATTTTATTTTGTGTGGAATGTAGTGAAATATTTACACATCCATCCCTCTAGGCTCTAACCAAATTGGAAAATTAAAATTAAAATTGAATGTAAATTTCCGAACGACACTGTTGGTAGCTCAGCTTATACGGTAACGGCAAAAATTAAAATCTTGCCCTCTGTTTCTCTCCGGGTTTTTTTGACGAAATGGAGCTCTCAGTCTCCGCTCCCCTCCGGAGCAGCTCCTCCTTACCTTTACCGAGTAATAAACCTAAGGTCAGAATTTCTCCGAGAAATCTATTGCCCACGCGGATTCATTATCCAATCTTCTCTTCAACTCCTATTCAAATGGACTCCCAATCCACTCTCCGCGCCTCCTCATCCCAAGACAACGGCTCCACCGTTACCTCTTCTCCAATTGAATCCGGTAAATCTCTTTCCCTAATCGTATTTTCACTTCTTCACAGTTTTATATTGTTTTTATCGCTTTGAGTATTAGCTGAATGGTGCTATTGTTCTCAGTTGGAAGAGAAGGACGAATTGGAGAAGTGAAGAGAGTCACCAGAGAGACTAATGTTTCCGTGAACATAAACTTGGACGGTACAGGAATCGCTGATTCTAGTACCGGAATTCCATTTCTCGATCACATGTTAGATGTAGTACTTTCGATTTGTTTTATATGTTAATGTTGAGTGTGTTGCTTGTGTTTTCTTTTAACTTTTTCTTTTTATCTTTTTAGCAACTTTCTTCGCATGGGCTGTTCGATATTCATGTGAAGGCAACTGGTGACATTCACATTGATGATCATCACACTAATGAAGACGTTGCACTTGCTATTGGAACGGTAATGGCTTTTTGTATATTGCAAGAAATTTTTAATTAGTTCAGATATTAAGTCATGCCTTGCTTGCTTAAACATATTCAGTGTCTGTATGTGAAGTTTTGCTTCGTCTACAGGCATTGCTGCAGGCGCTTGGTGATAGAAAGGGAATTAATCGGTTTGGTGACTTTTCAGCTCCTCTAGATGAGGCATTAGTACATGTTTCCTTGGTACGTGCAGTAGTTTTCTTTACATGTTCATATTAATTGGAAATGGAGAAAGAAAAAAAGGTTGCATGCTACACTTTAGATATGGGTGATACTGTCACCAATGATAGATAGACTTGACTTTGATACCTCTCAAGTTGGTAAATTTTCAACAAGGTTGATCATAACTTGTGGAGCTACTGTTCCAAGGATTATACTTGATTGCAATATGCTATAGAGATTATGCTGATTTTAGATGCTCTAAAGACACCTAGTCTTTTATAGAAGCTACTACTTTTAGGTGGGCAAATGAAATAGTCCGCTAAACAAGAAAAGGTTCTGTGTATGATAGGAATGCTTTTAAATGAGCGATGAACTCAGACAGGATGAAGTCTCTGCTGTTTTATGGAAGTTGTGCATTAAATGCTGCAATTGTAGCAAAGTTGTGAATATGCACCTATTTACTTTGTTTGCTTGACAATGTCATTTGTTGACTTTTGTAAATCTATACTAAATGTTCATTTGAAAGTTTCTTTATCTTTTTAATACTTTCAGGATTTATCTGGACGGCCACATTTGAGTTATGATTTGCAAATTCCCACTCAAAGAGTTGGAACATACGACACTCAGGTGCTTCGCTTTTTTTCTTTTTTTCCTTTTCTACAGCAATAGTTTACAACCTCTTTTTTTTTTAAAAAGAATTTGTTTACCAACTTGCAAATGTTGCTGAAAATTGTGTGGAGTTGACAACTAGATATAATATAATTCACACCTTTACAAATTCTTACACATTGCTCTGACTTAGTTGTTGAGTTCTTCCCTTCATATTTTTGAATTTTTCTTTTGTTGAAATTCCTCATTACTCAAATTCGGTGGTTATTTATTGCACCATTCTTTTACAGTTGGTGGAGCACTTTTTCCAGTCTTTGGTGAATACTTCTGGCATGACACTTCACATTCGGCAGGTAATATTTTCGAGAGGCTCTTAGAAATATTCATTTCAACTCAAAGAATCCAAGTATTCTTGATCGCAGGAAAACGTTTAAAAAGAAGAGAAATAAATAATAAAATGTGCCAACTGGATAACCTTAGTACTTAGTGTTCAGTAATTATCGTCTTCTCATGCAATTAAAGTTTAAATGTTATTCCAGCATCACTTTCATTACTACTTTTTCTCACTTTATGGTTTAGACTTGATGGTTTTTTGGCCATAATGCTTCTAGTATTGATTTTCTGTTTCACTTTTATGTTTTTAAGTTCTAATAGTATATACAAACACTGTTTGAATACAGCTTGCTGGAAGAAATTCTCATCATATTATTGAAGCAACCTTCAAAGCATTTGCTAGGGCTCTTCGTCAAGCAACAGAATATGACCCTCGCCGTCTTGGGACTGTGCCAAGGTATGATATCTCCTTTTAAACCACATTGGCATTGGATGAATGTCTTTTCCTTATGAAGATGTTTCGGATTAAGATTCAATTTGATGGTAAGAACTAGTTATGCAAGAGTGTTATACTATTTACATTAGTAAAAAATTGTGATGACTGGTTATAAGATCACTTAGTTTTTTTCTTCCATTTTCATCTTTGTTTGTGACACCTTGATCTGCTAATCGTGAGTTTATCAACAGGTTTTTGGGAGTTTTGAATCATGGTATCAAATTTTGGTATTTATAACTATATTATACCAAAAACATTAGCAAGTAGTCGAGCAATTTTCAGAAGCATTGGATGGGGACACTCCTCTCCCTCTTTCCTTACCGTATATGCTTGGTGTTTTATTTTAGCTTGTCCACCGTCTATTAGACAGCCTATTTCATAGAACATTATAGTGATATTTGGCATTCAAATGATTTCTTTCTCATATGCATACTGAGAAGGCGTCCAGTGCAACAACTTTTGATGTCTAGGTGGACTAAATCAGTTAATATAAACTCGTGGTATTGTGTCAGATTACCCTCTAAAATTGTGTCCTGTTTTGGTGTGCAGCTCAAAGGGGGTTCTGTCGAGAGCTTGATGCATGTTGATGATCATGCCAAGGATGGTTTTGTCTGGCCTTCAGGTTTCACCAGTAGTGAATTCATGAATGCATCAGCGAAACGTACTTTAGTGATCTCTGCTCGGAATAATCTGTCGAGCACAAATACAAGATATGTCGAAGCAAGAATGATAAAGAGTTTGCCTCTCTATATTATAGTTTTACCGAACGCTGTTTAGTTAGGGCAACTTGAAGCTGTGAGGAGCACATTTGCTCATGACTAGTTTGTATCATGTGACATTAAGAAATAAAATTCCAGACGCATGGAAGAAGTATTTATGAACTATAAATGCTTTGCAATGGTGAAAACTGTGGACTCAGTTGTTATACATTTTCCTTTACCCACGAAATAGAGGTTGATAACATAGTTAAGAGAATGCTGCCTGGGTTTGCAATCCTGAGATCTGCTTGGTTCAAAGCAGATCTAGTTTCGGTAAATCGCTCACTTAACTGCTACAAAAATTCTTCAGCAGCACTTAAATCATTTAATATCTCAGACTTCACTTCTCCAGGCAACGGTGCAGATGGGCCAGCTTTAGAATAGAAATTGGCTAAACATCTGATTGCCTTTTCTAGTTCAATATACGATTCCTGCCACCATGAACCACAAGGTTACAAATGAATGACAGTGACAGAATGCAAAGCAAAATTTTGAACTCTTAACAAATAAACTACTCGTTGACACATACCTCACGAGCCACCTTCTCTTGTCCTCTCCAACTCCCCAGATACTCTCTAATGGACTCCTTTGCTGCATCTGCAGTTCGTCTAAATTTAGCAATATCCTTAGGGTCTTCCTGTAATGACTCCCGTAATGTCTTTACAACCTCCCTTGCCGACTTCAAGTAATTCTTCGGCAACAGTTTGCCAGATTTCGTTTTCTCATTAGGATCAAACAAAGATTTAATAGCCCCAACAACTCCATTTTCCTTTTGCTCGTTTGGCTCATCTTCAGCTCTAACCGGTGATGGCGTTAAGATGCAATTTAAATTCAGAATTGCAAGAAATGAAGCACTGTATACTAGGATATGCCGACGACTTGGAGGAGCAGCTTGAGACAACAGAACAAATTTACTTCTTGATTGCAGCTTATCTGAAAGTTGCAGAAACGCTCTTAATGAAACAGACATTACCAACTGAACATCAATTCAGTCACTAGGGACTCGAGTAATTGATGCTCTGGACAATATTTTTTCTAATCAGCCCATTAAGTCATATTGATAAGTATTTTTGAAATTACTCCAAATTGGTAATATTTTTCCTCCTAACCTGGAAAATGGCCACATTGGATTATGCATTAACTATGTGTAAACAGTTCTAAAGCATAGTCTTAACAAGTTTTAGGACGATGGTTACTTACAGTCATTATTGCAATTATAGCTTTTCATACTCGTCTTGCAAGTAACGGAGGGGCATATTTTTGCTGCAAGAATCACATTGACAGCCATTTCTTCTTCCTTGATCTTGACCAAGTTCAGCAGCTAAATCCACTGCATCTCATAAAACCAACAGCAATTTCTTGACTTCTGCTACCCCATGCACTTAAGTATAGCCTTCATAATACATGTATCAGTCAGGTTTTTCTTATCACAAGCTTAAATAAGAGAATCAACATATACTGTACTTAGTGCCAGTCTTGAGCTATACCAATCCGGAAACAACTAACAACAAGTTTGAAATTGCAGAGACTGAAATCTAATATGTTACGTTCAAATGAACCATAGAGATGAATTATGATATGCGGATAATAATCAGCAGAAAAATATAAACAATACAATGAACCAAAACAAAAAGAGAAGTAGAAGAAAGTAAATACCAGCAGCAGCGCAGAGAGAGTAGAACTTTGCCTTCAATCTCTACCTCTACTTCCTTCCCTTCTTGAAAGTAGAAGAAGCGCTTCTTTATCCAAATGGACACAGCTGGTATTTCACGCGATGCAGTCGGGATAAATTAGTCATAGTAAAATATGGTACGGAATCATTTGCAATACGACGCCGTAGACTATGCTAAATTGAGAGCGGGACCAACAACTTTGTCTCCCGTCCCCACCAACGGGACCATCTTCCCCAAAAATTGAGCATAAACGCAGCTTCTCTCGCCTCATTTTCTTCGTTGATTCTGTATTACTTTTTAGTTGTTATGAAATAGCTTAAATCCACAGAGTTTTCAGAGGATGGCCGGTGGTGGAAACCACAAGTCCTCGTTCGATAAGCCTTCCTCTTCCTCTGCCTCTCACCGCAAATCCAGGTGGGAGTCTTCCGCTACAGCAAACAATAATAATCCGTCGTCAAACTCGAAATCCAATGACCTGAAACCCTCCAAACCCACTTCGAATACAAATCCTTCGCCCAAGCTCAATACCGGTCCATCTCCCAAGCCTACTGCCGCTACGCCTCCGACAGGCTCAGTCGCTGCTCTACAGGGACCCTCATTCCATTTGCCGGACCTCGGTCCACCTCCTCCTCCTGCTTATGGGTTTCATATGCTCGAGCGTCGCACTATTGTCCTAGCAGACGGCAGCGTCCGTTCTTACTTTGCTCTCCCTCCCGATTACCAAGACTTTCCTCCTCGTCCAATGCTGCCGCCACGGTTCCTCCCCATGGGGCCCACTCCCGACCTCCCTAATAGTATAGGTGGTCCCCGCTTTCCTCCGATGAGCCCTGAAGGATTAGGATTCCGGGATAACAGTAACGGACGGAACGCTTCTATGAAGAGGAAGTATGTTGGCGGCGAGGAAGAATTCAGGCATGGTAATAATACTAATGGGCTTTATCCGGCGGGAAAGGATCATCGCAGTGTGTTTTTGGCTGGGCCAAGCAGTCCGTTCGGGAGAAATTCGGGTGATGAACCGAGAGCTGGGAAATATATGAGAATTGCTGGTGACAATGTTGGTGCAGTTAATAAGTATCTCGAAGTGGACCAGACTAAGCTAAAGAAGGCGTTTTTGCATTATGCTAAGGTGATTAATGAGACTGAGGCGGAGAGGAAGCGTTACTTGGAGGACGGGAAGCAGGGCCGCCTTCATTGTGTGGCTTGTGGCAGGTTTGCTACATTTAGGCTGTACTTGATTTTCTGTTTCTCCATTATTTTGTGTTTTGCTCTCTGTATATTATTGCAACATGCAGCTTTTCTCATCCCGGTTGTCGAAATTCTTATAAAACTTCAGAGAGAGCACAAAGGAGTTTAGAGTTTTTGAGTGTTCTGAGCATTTTCCCCCCTTCATTAGTGTGTATGGTTGGCCATTGGGCGTCTAACTAAGTAGTGGTTTGGTATAAAAGTATTGTATCTGTAGGTGTTAATTTACTTTTCAGTTCATGCATTATATAGTTAGGTATGTGCTGTGGTTAAGCTTAACTAGAAATTAGGTGCACTATTTGCAAGAAATAACTTGAGTTGAGTTATGTCAGTAACTAACTTGCAAGCTACGCTGGCAAAGAAAGCTTTCTGTGACTTGTTAACTATTATCAGCTTTCTGAGAATGTGGGCTTTCTTTTCTTTTGATTTGATGATTTGATGAAGCATTATTGCCTTTGCATATAAGATTCAGGATAACACGGTGGCTTCTGTTGCTCTTCTTTGTGTATTTCTTATAAATAATGCACAATGTATACACCAAATTTATCAGCCTCGATTAGGTAAATAAAGTTGAGCGTCATATTGTATGCCGAGTACCTTCATTTTCCATTGCGAATGGCCACTTGGACAATATGATTAATTAAAGCTCCTTTCTGTTTAAGCATCATCATATGTCGTATTTTGGTCATCTGATTGAGGCTAATGTTGTTTGTAGAAAATTTGTTTAGTCACATTTCTTGGATTTGTTTCTATTTAATCTTAAAACGTTCTAATATCCAGTTGTATGAGTTGGATTTGATTGGTTGATTGTGTTAGCACAGTGATAGTTAATGACAGAAACATGACAATGTTTGTAGCTCATTTTTATGGTTATTTTATTGGAACATTTAATTATGGATCTTTCATTATGTTTTACAGGGATAATGCACTTCATTGTTGTTTTGTTAGGGCATTTTACTTCTGCATCCCTTGTTAGGTAAACTTTATAAAGTTGGCTTTGTTGGTGACAGTAATCTTCCCTTTTCTTTATAGCGTTCATGATTGACGTATATCCTTTATTGGAGATACTCATTGTAAATATTTTATTGGTAGTTCTGGTCTGAATTACAGTGGCTGTAATTGTTCTTTTGCTTGGGAACTTTTAGGGGCAAATTTAGTGTCCATGATTGATAATTGCTCAATTTTTAACCCCTAGTCAAAATGTGTTCTCAATCAATCTTGATGGGGTTAATTTTTTTGTTAACCTGGATGAACTTCATTTCATTTTTCTTATTTAAATGGATTAAGCTAATACAGCTTGGCCTAAATGGTCAAGGAGGAGCTCCTGCAACCAAAAGGTCCCAAGTTCGAACCTGCCCACCCCCGTCTTTCAATGGGTTTTGTAGCAGTTTATAGTTGTGTTGAATTTATAAA
This sequence comes from Jatropha curcas, assembly GCF_041381405.1. Lineage (NCBI taxonomy): Eukaryota > Viridiplantae > Streptophyta > Magnoliopsida > Malpighiales > Euphorbiaceae > Jatropha > Jatropha curcas. The sequence continues at coordinate 28,059,721 of NC_143157.1, read as the reverse complement.
GTTTGCTTCTATCTTTTGCTTTCTAGTTTTGATGTCTCATAGGCTAGCTAACTTATCAAAACTGGATGAATTCTTAATGCAATTTTTTAATGTGTTATCTACTTGGAGATTTGAAATTTTTAGTTTTAGTGTCTGGTTTTTCAATGAATGACAAAGGTGGTTGAAGCCTTCTTTTGTAATATTTTTTGAGATATTGATATACTTTCTTGTACACGCATGTTACCTGGTTGTTGAATTCTCTTCCTCATTTCAACCCCTTGGGGGAGGGGACTAAATTTTGTTGTTTGATTGCTTCTAGGATTTATTCTGGTATGTCATTCTCTTCTATTCTCTGTTTTATGATTTAGATTTTCCCCTTTATTTTAAACTACCATATGATCCTGGTTACATTATTTAACTGGTGCCTTTATTGCTATAGTTGTTCTGTTTTTTGAGAAACCTGGTTCATTGACTAATTGTTTACAGAGTTTACTACATTTATAGGGTGGTTAGATTTTGTCTCTATGTTCTTATAAGCTTATACGCTTGTTTTCTTTTTCTTTAGTTGGGGAAACTTGTTGCAATCATTATTTCTTACGTGTGATTTCTAATTTTTTATGTTATGGAGTGTGTAGTATGGAGCTGTTATTTGCTTGATTTGTGTGGTTCCATTTCCTTAAATTCTTACAGAGTCTCATACTTGAGACAAGGCAACTTGAATAACTTTTGTTTTTGTCATGTTGTAGTTTGTTTGAGAAATGGCTTTGACTTCACATTTATAATGCTAATAATGACTTGTCTATTAGCTACATACTAGGCATGGGTACATAATTCAGACATGCTGACACAACTATTCTTTGAAAAAAGAATTAGCATGTGAGTTGTGTGCTAGGAGCATGTTTGTGTTATGACAGAGAAGGCCAACTTGGCATGCGAACGTGTGCATTAACTAAAACGTTGGTGCTTCATAGGCTATTAGCTAGATGGTTCTCATTAGTCATTAATCATATGTGGTTATCACTAGTCATTATTTATAATTATATATAATTTTGCTTTAAGCTAAAATTATTGTAGTTCAATACAGTGCAGTGCGGTTCTGGTAACTGTAGGGTTGTTTCTTTGTTCTCCAATAGCTTAAAAATTATATGCCATTACCTTTTAGGTGCATCCTTATCTATACTGTCTTTTTTTGTTTTTAGTCGGTTAACTTATGGTTGCTGTTTAATCCTCCCTCCCCCTTTATCTTTGTATTTAACCATTACAAGTGTTATGCTTTGTAACACTTCTTATGTATGTACTAATCTATGTCAGGAATTGCCTTAAGTCATGCATCTTTAGTTTGTTGTCCCTGTCATTCAGCTGAACTGACTGAATAGAAATTTCAACTGAGAATATGGTGCTTTGACGTGCTTTGGAACTGTGATTAGTGAAATATAGATATGATTTTTTTAAAATCTTCTCATAATCTATTATCATCCTTCCGTTTGTCTTCCATTTATGAATTATTTTCTGTTCCTGTTCAATTGATTTAATTTCATGGCATAGGTGATCTATGATATTATTATTCCTACCTAGTTATGCCAACTGAACTTTTGCCTATGGTTGATTTTGTACGAATCTCATTATTTAGCAAAAATTGATCTTGTTAACCCCACTACTGGCAATATTGTTTCCGAAGTCCTTTTATTCTATTCCTCATCCGAAAAATCTTGATGTGAAGTTTGGTTTGGTACATCTCTAATTTTCAGTAATCCCTCTGTCATTGTTTGCCTTTGCTTTCCTCTGTGTCCTTTTTTACCACATGCATCAGTTCATACAAGTGACCTCATGGTTTTCTAAACCTTGTGTTAACTCTGGATCCTTCATTTCTTGTCACAACCGTGCCTCAGGATGGTACAAAGATGTGCTACTTGTTCAGGAGGAACCATGATGTTAACCTTGATCGTCTAATTATTACTTGCATTTGGAGGTTCCCCATAAACAAATTTTGTCCTTTTATATTTTTCTTGTCATTTGAACTTAAGAGGGTCCAATAATACTAAAGTGATCACAACAGAACCGCCACCTAAATTGATTTACTTGGATTCAGTCTACCTGCTAACTTGAATTCATAGTTGATGATGCTATCCCAGCAATTGAAGTCTCCAATGTATTGGATTCTGTAATGCGTAGACAAAGTATTTACCTGTCTGTTTGTGGCTGGTATTCATTTTAGGACTGCTGAATTTTCTGTTTGACTGCCTGTTTATCTGAACTTGTAAAGCTCATTCAATATTTGGGAGAAGACCTGAATTATTGTTCTTCAATGCCCTTGACATGCAAAATTACAGGTCTTCCAAAGATTTCTCAGACATGCATGCTCTTGTAATGCACACGTACAACTCAGATAATGCTGACTTGCGTGTGGATCACTTGGGCTTACATAAAGCTCTCTGTGTCCTAATGGGATGGAATTACTCAAAGCCCCCTGATAATGCAAAAGCCTATCAGTTCTTACCTGCTGATGAAGCAGCAGCAAACCAGGAGGATTTGATTATGTGGCCCCCCACGGTGATAATTCATAACACAGTTACAGGAAAGGGTAAGGATGGGCGCATGGAAGGTTTGGGAAACAAAGCAATGGATATCAAAATAAGAGGTATAATGCGCCCCTTTCCTTTTTTGGTAATTGATGCTATATGCAATGACATTCATCTGGTCAAGGTAATCGTTTGATTCTGATAGGATATGCTTTGCCATTCCTACGTTGCTGTAGTTCTTTTAGGTTCCATTAGCAATATTACTAGTTACATCAACCCCATCCCGAATTTGCGCAAGAGCTTGGAGATAGTTATGATTTTACTTGGAAAAATATAAAAAATTATCTCATTTAAACTGCAAAATGTTCACCCCTTCCCTTTGGAGAAGTAGCCCACTTGCATTGCCATTCCACATATAGGCAGCAGGTGACGATGTTATTACTGAAATCCCTATATCTAGGCATTGAAGTAACCAGAGTTTTTTTATTGGCTGTTTGAAAGGGGAACTAGGACCAGGGGAGGGCAGGATTCATAATGTGCTGGAATGCTACTTGCTTTTGGATGGTTAGATACTGATTTGTTCCATGAGGAGGCTAAAATCAGAATGAAACCTGCCTATTAAGTTGGATTCATTCTTTGGTAAATCTTAAATTGGTGTCTTTACTTGTGCTAATTGGATGCAATTTCACTCGTAGCTAAATCTTTCAAGTCCTAGTCTATTACTTCAAAATTTTATGAGCCTCCAATGCCAATCTGTTTTGTCTTTAACCTGCAAGGATTAGCCTGTCTTAGTATATCCGCCACTTGAAGCTGAATTATTTAGTTTGTGATTCATTTATCTAATAAATCTATTTTGGCTAATCATGTGCTACTCAATTTAGAAACATCATATTGATGGTGAAGAGGATTTTTGGAATTTATACTTGAGAGATTTCATGCAGAATCAGCACCAGTCTTCAGCAGCGTTCATGGCTATTTATACTCATTCTTTCTGAATTCTATGTCTCTCTCTGAAAATACCACCTTGGATGTGCAATATTATTATTTAGCAGTCAATTTGTTAAATACAAACTTTAGCTTCTTCTGTTTTTCTACTGTTAACTACCAAGTGGAAGAACTTTGTAGATATGTGACTTGTGTCAGGGTATTTTACGGAAGTCTGTTATTTGCTTTGTCTAAGAGGTATTATGTGATTGTATTACAGTTATGGCTTCCAAAAGAAATGTGGTCTAAATGAAAATTTGTAACATCTCTCTTCTCCAAATAAAACATTGAATTTCTCCCGAAACACATCAAAATAATTCAATTTTGTTTTGTGGGATGAGAGATGAGGTGGGAGTAGAAAATGTTATGCCTTTTTTAGGTTTGGCTCTTTAACTTAAATAACTGCAAGTTATGTTGTGCTATAAACCTGCTTCAGAGTTTATAGTTTAATGAGTTATTGCATGACTATTGGCCATTTCTTTGAACTGTACTTATCCTTCTATATATGCTATCTTGCACTTTATAATACTACAGTAGTACTGTTTTCTGTCTTGCCTCCCTCTTTTATTAGTTTGACTTTTCCATTTTTCCTCCATGTGAATTTCTTACTATTATTTAAACGAGGATGCAACATCAAGAGGTTGCTTAGATGCTTGGTTTTGTCTTAGAATGATTGAATATGGTGAAAATTCTTCAATCTATCTTGTTTTTTGACAAGTGTGTGTTGATATCTAGCTTGTGGCTACTATGCGAGTGGCAAATTCATATTTGGGAAAGTTTTTGAATTTTGAAAGAATTTCTGGTGGCTGCAAAGTGTTTCAGGGAATCCAGAGTTGGTTGCTGATATTTCATAATTCATGTGCCTGGTGGGAAATAATTTGCTTTTTCTTTTCTTTTTTTTTTTTTTTTTAAAATTCTATAACTGGTGCTTTTCAGATCTTGGATGTTTTGGTGGCAAGTCAAAGTCTTTATATGGAAGAGATGGTCATCTGGGCATAACTCTCATAAAGTTTAGTGGTGATCAAGTGGGCCTGAAGGAGGCTCTGCGGCTGGCAGAGCACTTTGAGAAAGAAAATCATGGGCATAAGGCTTGGGAACGCATACAGCCTATGTCACTGGGTAAGGATGACGAGAAAAATCCAAACCTAGTGCAGGTAGAACGGAGTGGGGAGAAAAAGAGAATTTTATATGGTTATCTTGGAACAGCTGCGGATCTATACAAGATTGATTTTGAAACAAAGAAAAAGGTCATCATTGAGAGCCAGAGTGAACTAAAATCATCCAAGTAAATTCTAGATGATATACAAGGTACAAAAAGCTGATTTTATTTTTAGCAAGGAGATTGAATCCTGCCATCCTACATTACGTGATAGTGCACCCAACCAATATTTAAGTAGCTCAATGACAAGTACAAATGTACCTAGTTTTTTAATTATTTAGTTTGTGAGTCTTTGATCCCCTAGTTTTTTGCCATTATCTGCTGTAGCATACGAGTAACGGCTTCATGTAGGCTTAATGCTAGCTTTACATTTTACTCAAAATAAGCAGACTCTGGGAGTATTGGTGCTAATTTGTTAATCAATGGACTGCTCATGTTCTAATAGAATTTAAAAAACTTTAGGTTGCAATTGTTTGACTTTTGCTCCGCTATTGGTCTGAGCAATGCTTAGACATGAGAGTTGTCATTATTTGTGCTAACTACATCACCGTGATTGATTGTGCAAACCACTATAGCTTGATGGTGCCTGGTATGTACACTTGGTAAGATTCATTAGATGCTAGAGAGCTATTTCTGTAAAAACTTCACATGTTGGTTTGTGATTATGATGCTGGATCAGAGATTTTTTGCAAAGGATAAGTGACAGGATCAAGAGAGGCTGGATAGTTTTGATAGGACTAGTATCTATCTAATTAAGGAGGTCACATTAAAAATAATGCGGGTGGAGCAGGAAAACTTATTGTGCTCTGTAAATGAATGACACTAGCACAGATATATTGGTGATCATATGATGGGTTGCCCTCTCAAATTGAAGATAAGATAGTTATGTTTTGCCTTTTACTAGGGTCAAGGAGTGACGACATACCAGAACCATGGGAGACGAGGGAATTGTACGAGTTGAGCATTGGATCTGGCCTAATTTGTTTTCCTTTGAGATTGAACTGTTAGCTTATCACAATAGCCTTCATCTTCTTGTATGTTTGTGTTCTTATTAGCCAGATAAATGCATGCTTGTCTAATATCATTGTTGCCCTTAACTGCCCTGTGTCTAAAATTTGCTACCCTCTTTATGTAGTCGCTCTTTTAGGCGTAAGATAGAAGTTTCATTCTTTCACAATTAAAGTCTGGGCCCTGCTCTGAGTGGGCGACTTTGCGGTGAATTGGAAATTGGAATGAGAATTGTTTACTTGCATCGGAAGTGGCTGTGTATGATTTCCTTGGGTTTAGGTTTGATGCTTGGGCCCTGCTTGGGGCCTTGGGCGGTTCAGGGAATCATGTAACATCCATATGTTTTTTTTTAAGGGGATGGATGGGGCAGAACAAAAATTTGCAGCCATAATTATGTTTGTTTATTGGCTCCAAATCTCTGAAGTAATGCTAGTATTGGAAGTATTATGCGTATTCAACTTAACTAAAGTTGCATAAGATTTAATTTATGTCTAAATTAACCTCTGTTTGTTCTGAGCTTGCTAGTGTTTTTGTCATATTCTGAATTTGGAAAGGCAAGTAGCAATAACTTTAACCTAAAGCACCTCTCTTTTTCCATTATATGTGTTTGGTGGTATTTATGTGAGATTGGTATCTGATGCCAATTCTTAAAAGAAAACATAATCCATGTCTGATACTCTTTATTTGGTGAAAATTGACTCTATCATATATAGACAGAAGACCCGCCAACGGCCGTGTTTGCATGTATGTATGTATGAGGCACTTGAAACCCACTAGTGCTAATTTAAATCTTAGCAACTTCAGTACTTACTGATTGTTATTATTATGCTCATATGGTCATTCAATTAAGCCTACTAGGGAGTGGACCACTAATAATCATTTACGTAGATTGACTACAACCATTTATTGATCTTGTTTCAAAATCTTATCTTATCAACCAAAATTCAAATTCCAACAGACTCACTCACTGAGGGATAAAAAAGAAATAAGGAAAATAACAGTTTTGAAACTTCTTCTATCTCCTTATGTGGGTCCAATCCCAAACAACAACAAACTACTGTTTGGAATCCGAAGTCCCTCCCTAATCTCTCAAAACAAGGGAAGGGACCCACCATTTTTTTTAAACAAAAAAAAAAAAAATTTTTCTTTTCTTTGATTTGCACACGTTTCATTCCACTCTGTCCGAGTCTAGTGATTTTAAAATTGATGTTGAGATAAACTTCTTTCAACACTTATAATATTAATTTTTAATTCAAAGAATAAATTTTTAATCTATTTTTTTTTTCAATACTCTCTCTCTGTTTCATCCTGGTAAGAAATTATAAAAGTACATTGTAGCCTTGTATCCATTACTCTCTCAATATTAGCCTTTAAAAGAAGATATTTTTGAAACCACGGATGAATGGATGCGCATGCCCTGAACTCTCTGGGACTGGGTTCACCTTCACTGTACAGTAACTGTACATCCCCTGTTGTATTATTCTTTCCCCTTTATTTTTAATTTTATATATATATATATATATATATATATATATTTTTTTTTTTATAGCAGTAGAGACGGGCAGGCAAATGTTTTGCTTTATCTGACTCCACCCATGTGGTGGTCAGTGGTGGTGACCCACTCCTTGCCCAACTTTCCAATTCACCTCTATACCTCTTCTCTCTGCTTTTCTTTTTTCTTATTTTTTTTACGATCTAACTTCGGTTTCCGCGAAAGTTATCCCCTCTTGTCGCTACTCCATCCAAACATCCCCTCGCTTTATCTGACGTCACTCCTTGGGTGCCTCTTATCCTACGCATCCTTCTCTGCTCGTGCGTAGATAGGCGTACCGTACCTCGGTTCCTACGCATAGCCGGCGCATTCTAGACTCTTCCCTCTACAGCCTTTTTTCTCGGTTGCCATTACACGTGTCTTGTCCTAAACTTTCCACGTCATCACTGTCTCCTCCTCTCTTGTTCTCTCTACTCCTAGCTTTATCACCTCATGCTCTCTCGGTGCCTCTTCTTTCTCTCTATTTCTAGGGTTTTCACTTCCCCTTTCTTCTTTTTCAGCTACTGGATTACTTGTGGTGTTTGATTCTCACCAACCATGGGGTCGATCCCCGATCCTGGCGAGTTAACCGAGTTGACTCAGCCCAGCTTTGACGAGTTCCAGCGCCAGACCTCTCTCATGACCAGCTGCACTCTTCTCTGGAAGGAGCTATCTGACCATTTCTCGTCTCTTGAGCAGAATCTTCAGAAGAAATCAGAGGCCCTCAAGAACAAGTTTCAGACACTAGACCATCAAACAAAGACCTCTCTCGCCTCCCTCAAGAAGCGCGAGGTCACCATTGACGGCAGCGTTGAGATCGCACTCAAACGCGTCGAGCAACACAGGGAAGCCGCTCTCAAGTCACTTGATAATCCCAATTTTGACCATCCTGATGGTGAGGTGGATAACGGCGATGGACTCTTGCAGCTTCTGAAATCTTTCTGCTTGAAAATGGAATCGAGAGAGTTCTGGAAGTTTGTGATAACAAAGAAGAAGGAACTTGATGTGTTGAGGAGCCAGATTCCGTTAGCTCTGGCTGAGTGTGTGGATCCGTCTAAGTTTGTCTTGGAAGCAATTTCAGAAGTTTTCCCAGTGGATAAGAGGGGGGAAAGGACGGAGAAAGGGAATGACTTGGGATGGGCTTGCGTGCTGATTTTGGAGAGCCTGATACCGGTAGTCGTGGACCCGGTGATAGGCAAGTCCAGGCTGTTAGTGACCCCGAGCGTGAAGGAGAGGGCCAAGGAAATTGCTGAGACTTGGAAGAGAAGTCTGGAAGAGCGCGGTGGTATTGAGAATGTGAAGACTCCTGATGTGCATACTTTCTTGCAGCATTTGGTCACCTTTGGTATTGTGAAGAAGGAAGATGTGGATTTGTACAGGAAGCTCGTCGTAGGGTCTGCTTGGCGCAAGCAGATGCCTAAACTTGCTGTCTCACTTGGTTTGGGTGAAAAAATGCCTGGTACGTCGCTTCGATATGTACGAATTTCCTAGTTTTCTGGTTTTGTTTTTTTCATATGTTTTGAAAATTTGGTTTTCATTGCTTAAATGATGGTCTGTTCTGGAAAATGCTACTTCTTCTTTCATTTATAGCGCTCTATCATCCTTTCCTCATGTCCAATAAACACGTCTTAGTTGCACGTGATTTTCTTTATTTTTTGGCTAAGAGCTAATGGAGACGGTCCAGTTGACTAGATCAAATTTGGGAGTCCAGTTTGTAACTTTGCATCTGAATAAAATTTGGTAGACTGGTGCTCCATAGAGTTCCTGCCAAAGTTTTGGTGGAGATAGAGACCGGAATGATGTATGTTGAATTTATTGTAACTATTTATGGCGTAAGGTCTTCCCTTTGGAAGAGTTTATAGATGCGTGAGTGAGAGAGACAGAGCTACTTTTATGGCTTTGTATCATATGCAGTGTGCATATTCTGGGTTCGGTGAGTAAGAGAAGAGAACATCAACAAGAAGGGAGAAGAGGAGGGGGTAGCAGGGTGGGTGTGTTTCTATGAATCTTACATGCTGAAGATAAGTCGGGGATGCTTCCTGTATGTTGTCAGCCAAATTTCGTATGTGATTAGATTAGTAACATTGCATGTCATATAGATCATTTAGCTCCAATTATGAATTTGATTCTCTGGTTTCATGTCTCAATATACTTAATGAAGAAACTAATATTCATAAATTAATGCTGGCGCTTCAGTGAGCCAATTTTGCTGCTGTCATACCAAAGAATACCACAGGTCTGATATCTGTGCCTGCTTGTCATCCTAAAGCTTCCTTTTTGTAGAATGACAAATAAATTTCTTATACAAAGCTGTGCAAGTTTAAATATGTGCCCATCAAGTTCCAATATTATAATCCTCTTTATAAAAGCAAGCAATATCAGCACTTGTTGTTTAATGTAACTGGAATTTAACATGCGTATTGTTGCATGTAAGTATCATTCATTTCGTAAGTTAATGTCAAACGCTTCAAGTGTAAATCTCTGATTGATATTCACAGGTCTTGTTGCATGGTTCTGTTTCTCTATAGTATGCTATGGGCACATTATTAATATGTGACATATCCTGTAAGTTTTAGTAGGCTACTGTAGTTTACTATCGTGATGATTCCAAGCCATTGTCATTTGCAGATATGATCGAGGAGCTAATTAGTAGGGGTCAGCAGCTTGATGCAGTTCATTTTACTTATGAAGTTGGCCTTGTGGATAAGTTCCCCCCTGTTCCATTGCTAAAAAAATTTTTGAAGGACTCAAAGAAAGCTGCAGCTTCTATTTTGGAGGATCCAGATACCGGTCGAGCTGCGGTATAAAAACCCTTTATTTTATTTGTCCTTATAATTAAGGTGCTTCTTATTCTAAGAAATTCATCTTTTCCTGGATTAAACATTGGATTGCAGGTCTCTGTTTTTGATATGTTCATTGTAGTATTGGTTCAAATAAGCACAGTTGCAAAATGTGTGTTGGAAAGAAAAGCACACTTATTTTAGTTAATATTTCCATCTTATGCATATGGTCTGATTGAAATACATGTATCTTACTTTATGCTTCTCCGTGTATGCTATATGTTTGATAATGCACATTATTTCTTTCAAATTGTTACTGGGGTGTCACTTAGTTATCCTCATTTAATATTTAAACCGTAGGCCAGGACGATCTACAGCCTTGCCTTGAGTCTTATTAGGCAATGGTGTCTTATTTGCCTATTGGTCTAAACTGTTGTATTTACAACATTAGAACCATGGGACAGGATGAAATGATTTTGTTAAAAGTAATATTTGGGTGATCACACGATTGCATTGATTTTGGTGAATAGAACTATATAAATATATCTGCATAGGTAGGAGGAACCAGGTCATTACTTTCTATTAATAGTTATTTGTATCAATCTTGTAGCACCTTGCTGCTAGAAAGGAGCAATCTGCTCTCCGGGCTGTCATCAAGTGCATTGAAGAATACAAACTAGAGGCCGAGTTCCCACCAGAAAACCTCAAGAAACGCCTTGAACAGTTAGAGAAGGCCAAGACTGAGAAGAAACGGCCAGCTGCAGTCCCTGCCAACAAAAGAACACGTGCCAGCAATGGTGGCCCAATGCCTCCAGCCAAGGCTGGACGTTTGACAAATGCTTATGTATCATCCTTCCCTGCACCTCCAACATTTGTCAGGTCTCCCTCGCACACTCAATACCCTACTGGTGTACCTGCATATCCTTCTCCGGCAGCTGTTTATGGTAGCAGGAGCCCTCAGTCTCCCTATGCATACTCACCAGAGGCTGCTCCTCCCCCCATGGCAGGATCATATCCTGGAGCTCCTTTGAATTATCCTGCATATGGAGGTTATGGCAATGGTTTCGCACCAGCTTATCAGCAGGCTTACTACCGATAGACATGACACTACTTGGAAGTTGAAGATGGTAACCACTGATATGATGACCCCAATCTCATTTAATGCTTTCTCAACTGGCTTGTTTGTAATCACTAACCTTTTTAATGGTAGCGATGTGTGTGTTAATTATAACTGTTCTTCTTGCTATGCCATGGTAAGAAGCTGTATTTCTAATGTTGATCAAACTGTAGCTCTAGGTGATTGTGAAAGTAATCCTCTGATGGAAGCATAACGATGTTGATGAACTGATATTACCACTACTATTGTTAGGGTTAGTTGTAGAAAAATCTCCCTTGTTTCTATCTTGTGTCCTTTGCCTTCAATTTGGATCAGGTGCCATCTGTGTCCTGAGAAATTAAGTTATCAAGGTTTTAATAAAATCAAAATCAGAACTGGATGGCTTTATGATTCAATTGAAGCACCATTATATCTATCTTCACTTGATAATTATATGCTATTGTGGGCTGCAGTGTTTTTGGTGGGGCTGTATTTAGCATACAGCTAATGTTACAGGCTGTTTAGTAGTAGCTGGTGATTCTGGCGTTAGTGGGTCGCTAATGAAATAGTTTTGGCAGGTACAGCATAAAGAGGCAACTTCAATGATTTTATTGGTGTTTTTTTTTTTTTCTCTGCTGCTTTTCCCTTATTGATGCTACGAAGTGTAACTGTTTGGGGGAATGACCGGTGACCTCCATTCTGATCCAAAAATTATCAGTTAGGTGGTAGGTCGAGTGGTTTCTTCAGGTGAAAGTTGGCCTTCTTAAGTATAAAAAATTTAGGCTGCTGTGATGCCTCCAGTATTAGATTAGGCATGCTAGTCCTGTTAATGGAGAGAATGTTGGCGGCTGAGATATGATTAAAGCCGTCACTTAAAAATATTGGGTGTCCTGTGAACTTAAAATTGTCCCATTGAAAGTTTAGGATCATATAGGATTTTATTTCCTGTTAAGAAAATCTATCGTAAACCCTATTAATTATATTCAAATATTAATCTAACTCTTCAAAGTTTGTAAAGATTTTTTTATGTAACTATTAATGCTTATAAATATCTCGTTATTTTACTCAAACTCCAAAAAAGATAAAGAAGAAAAAGTAACCAAAAAAAAAAAAAAATCATGTATATGGTTTTCTTTTATAATTTTCTGATGAAAATGCCTAAGCAAAATGTGGTTGGACAGTCAATGGTTGGTCTTCTACATATCTTGTGAAGATATGATAAACGAGCATTTTCTCCGCCGCGGAAGTTATCATCAATTTGTTATATAAGCTACAATGGTATAGAAAAATCAATGGAATAAATTTCTTTCATTTTTTTTAATTTTTTCTTTATTTTAAGACAATACCCGTGGGACATGGGCAGATGCCAAATCCCATCAGAGGGAGCAAAAACCTTCAACACCCACCAAAACCTTATCCTATCAAGCACCACACATCATTTCAAACCGAAAAAGAGCTTCCCTCACTTCAAACCTCCAAAAAGTAAAAAGAAAAAAAAATCTATGGCAACCCTTAATTTCACTCCATCTCCTTCCTTCACTATCACCAAAAAAGCGTTGCCAATCAAACTTCCTTCGTTGAAACTCAACTACAGAACAGCCAGATCCTTGAAGACTACGGTTAGGTCTTATAAAGTGGTCATTGAACATGAGGGCCAATCCACAGAGCTTGAGGTGGATCCTGATGAGAACATCCTATCCAAGGCATTGGACTCTGGCCTGTCTGTGCCCCATGACTGCAAGCTTGGGGTATGCATGACTTGCCCAGCAAAGGTAGTAAGCGGCAAGATTGACCAAAGTGAAGGTATGCTTAGTGATGATGTGGTGGAGCGTGGGTATGCACTTCTGTGTGCATCCTATCCAAGGTCAGATTGTCGCATTAGGACCATTCCTGAAGATGAGCTGTTGTCATTGCAACTGGCAACATCTAACGACTGAAATTTATGTGCTTGATGTTTTTCAGTTAAGGATTTTGATATTGAACGCAGAATTTGAGTACAGTAAGGTTATCTTATCATGGAAATATCGAATAGATTTTGCTGCTTGTTCATTACATGTGCTGAGGTATAAAAAACATAAAAATAAACGATTCTGCCATCATAGTAAAATCTGAAAACATTTCATCTAAAAAATTTTCTGGTGGATGTCGTTTAAATCCTCCGAAATCTATATCTTCTTGGAGTTGATTATGATTTTGGAAGGTTAGGAACTTATCTAATAAAAGTTGCTGGCAATTGAATCAAAATGCAGAAAACAGTCTTTGCTGTTATGTTGTGATTAATTCACCACAAATCTGATGAAGTCTTCACTAATAATATTTCCATTGCATGAATTTAATCCAACAGCTCAAAATCATTGATCCAAAAATGTTAAAATTTATTCTTGCATTAATGCATCAAAATTACATAAGATAATTACACAAGAAAAATTGCAAGATCATCCATTTCATATCCAAAGGCCACAAACTATTCTACTATCAATTGACTTGCTTTTATACATGTGATTTCCCAGACCATATGAATAGAAGTAGAACAGACTATTCTATTTTTTCAATGGTTATGCGAATCCCTGTCTCTGCAAACAGAGCTGCTAACTTCACTGCACTGCAACTCAATCCATTCCTTGAATTAACTGGCTGCTGAAAGCAAACCTCCGTGTACTATTTGAAAAGAATCATAGCTATTCCTAGAACAAGAAACTTGCAACTCATAAATAAAACTCTGCTTTTGAGGTAGGACTATCTCAGAAATATATCAACTTCAAGAATCAGTGATGTAATGTTGCAGCAGGATAACCATAGCTACAGAGCAAGATTGCCTATAAAGCCCTAAGCACTTGGTGACAAACTAACCTCATGAGGTTTCCTTTGCTTAAGCTTCACTTTCACATTGATACCATTATCAATAATAGACTGAAGCACAATCTGAAGCTTACCCTCCAATCTCTCCCCTTTCCTTGGTGTGTAAATCACATCATGAATATCATCTGCCAATGCTCTTTGTGCTAGAATTGCTCCTACAGTAGTACATGCAGCTGCATTCCTTGTCGAGCGCAGATCAAATTTTATATCCTTGGATATTGAATGTGCCACAGCCACCACCTTGCTAGTGACCCGGTGAATAATGCAGGCACGGACAGAAGCTTTTGATATGTAAATATCCAAGCAGAAAGGTTCATGGTAAGGTGCTGTAAGCTGATTGAAAGTTGGTGTCCTCACTTTCTTCTTCTCAATACCACTAGAACCAACCATATTATCAAGAAGTAAATCATAAACCCTTCCAATCTTTACGATCTGTGAACACTTTTCAACTTCAAAAGCTGAACTATGACTGGGGTTTCTGTTCCTTTTGTTTTCTTTACAATTATTGTTCTTTGCCGATTCTTCCTTTTCCTTTCCCTTAGTATTATCCTTCCTCTTCGAGGAATTCTTCCTGTGAAAGTCAAACCTATACTCTTCAAATTCCTTTGAGTCCCTGTCAAGCTTATAAAAGAGATTGCCTCGAATTCTCATATTATCGATCTCATCGAAATCAGAGTCATCCTGCAAAGAAGCTACATCATCAACCTGCTCGTCAAATGCTTCAGTATAAGATTCCAATCCCATCTCCTTATCCAATCCTCGCCACACATGGGCTAAACCTGATGAAACCTGCCAAGTATCGTTGTCCACAAGCTCAATATCATAACCATCCAAATGCGGTCTCTCTTCGCTGAATAATGGAGGAACATGAATTTTACTAGAATTATTCGTCGAAGCACTTTGTCTCTTGTCAACTGATGCTTTTGTGGCTGAGCTATCTGTGTTGTCAACAACAGCTGTAGCTTTTGAGCGGAAAGTACAAACTTTCAAGAGAAAATGGGAACTCAATAGTGTGAGACTAGTTGGTTTTCTCCACAGTAGCATCGCCATCTTGGATAAGCTGAATTCGGAATAAAAGGTGCAGTGAAGATTATTCAATTCTCATATGGGCAAATCATCAAACATCTGGCAGGCAATAAGACGATACAGATGATGGTCTTTGGAAGCAGTCGCTACAACTTCATCTGCTTTCCCAGGCATAAAGTGTCGTGATTTTCTATAACGCCGCCACAGCATTTTAGAAATTATTCCAGTGATTTAGAAAATTTTTTAACAACCTTGATTTTGCTGTGGCTTTTGGACACTACCGAAAATAGATTTATCGACCTCGACATTGTGGACTCCACGACTCGACAGCCGCAAGACGGGAAATTTTACCCTTTGATTATTCAAAAGGAACCAGACCTAAAACAATTAACATTTTATATCAGATGCACTCAATCTTCAACCAAATAATTTGATAAGCCGATCGTTAACGGGTGATAAAATTCGTTGATTAAAAACTAAAAGTAAAGGAAAAAGAAAATGATAGAGAAAGGAAAGAATAGTCCTGACTTGTAGAGCAAACCTGAATGGAGATTCAGACATTCGCAGAGGCACAGTCGTAATTTTGCAGTCGCAGCGACTCAACAGTCGGAAGCTCGTTAAGCAAAGGGGCACAAAGGCGACGCAATTGGCAAAAGCAAAACCTTCGTTTTTCCACAGGTTGAGGCCCTAATTTGGTAATTTGAACTCGTATTAATAAAAATAGATAAATAATTAAAGCGCACTTTATAATTGTAATTGAATACACTGATAGACCTTATAATTCAGGTCACATTCATCTTAATTCCTCATTATTTATTTTTTTTATAATCTTCATTATTTATCTTATCCCAGAAAAAAAAAACAAACGAACAAAAATGTCAACTTTTTATTATAGATTTTTATTCGGTGAATTGTTATGGTCCCGTCGCTCCCGTATCATCACGCCATCCTTCCAATTCATACTTTGACTGTATTTGATCATAGCATTTTCACTGTTAACTTGGTCATAAAATCAGGACAGATACATAATTTAAATAAAAAAAAAAAATCCTCCTGTCTTTTCCATTTTTGGATCGAAAATATCTATTCATCTCTTCTCTTCCAAGGCAGAGTATATGGTAACAGTATAACCCTCCAGCCCACAGGTTCCTCAAATTTTCTTTGAGAATTCTGTCATTGTCAAAACCTCAAAGGTGATTGTTTTCCCCTTCTTAATTGCTGTTTCTTTCCTTTAATCATATGCAGTTAATCGCTCATTTATAATTTATTAAACAAAACAATCAAATGTTTTTTTTTTTTTTTTAAATATGGATTTCGTTGCGCTTTAATGATTTCTGATTGGCTGGTGTGAATATTTGATGTCATTTGTTTATTAATTGTTTATTTTTTTTTTTAAATTGCAGTAATCGGAAGCTATGGCGGTTGAGAAATACGAAATCGCTAAAGATGTAACTGAAGTAAGTTATACTGACCGGATGGAATTTAAGTTATATTGAACCGGCGGTCAAAATTCCATCTTCCTCATGGACAATTACATTCTTCAGCTTATTAATGTCTTCCTTTCTGTTTCTTTTTTTTTTTTTTTTTTCCAAATTTAAATTCACAGCTAATTGGCAAAACTCCTTTGGTATATCTCAACCATGTTGTGGATGGTTGCGTTGCTCGTATTGCTGCTAAACTGGAAATGATGGAGCCATGCTCTAGCGTCAAAGACAGGTTTCACCTTTAAATGCTTTGTATCGCTCTTTTTGGCGTTGGTTTTTACCTTAATTATCAGTTGGATGCTAAATTGTATTAAAAAAAAAAATTGGGCGCTGATTGTTTTGGGTTAATGTTCAGGATTGGTTACAGCATGATCTCAGATGCGGAGGCCAAAGGCCTACTCACTCCAGGACAGGTTAGTTATTGTTTTGAAAATGAATGTATTGATTGTCAGTGTCATTTCGCATTTCATGTGATGTTGATTTTGACTGCTTCGTGAAATGGTTGGTGAAGAGTGTTTTGATTGAGGCCACTAGTGGAAATACTGGGATAGGATTAGCATTCATGGCAGCTGCCAAAGGATATAGGCTTATTATCACGATGCCTGCATCTATGAGTCTTGAGAGGAGGATTATTCTCCGTGCTTTTGGAGCCGAATTGGTTCTTACTGATCCTGCTAAGGGCATGAAAGGGGCTGTTCAGAAGGCTGAAGAGATTTTGGCCAAGACACCCAATGCTTATATGCTCCAGCAGTTTGAAAATGGTGCCAATCCAAAGGTGCTCTTTTTGTTTTTGTTTTCTTTTTTTTTTTTTTTTCGGCTGAATCATTACTGCTTTGTTTTGGTTAATGCAGTTGGTGGTTTGAACATTAATTGATTCAAGTCTGTTTTTAATTGTTGTAGATACATTATGAGACTACTGGACCAGAAATATGGAAAGGATCAGGAGGAAAAGTTGATGCTTTTGTTTCAGGGATTGGTACTGGGGGAACCATAACAGGTGCTGGGAAATACCTAAAAGAGCAGAATCCTAACATTAAGGTAGGCTCTTAACCTTTCTTTATAAATGTCAATTCACAGTAAAATTCATTAATCAGCATGACTTTGAAAAAATTGTTACTCGTATTGACTTCAGAGTTTTGCTCTTTTATTACCCTCATTTGGCATTTGTTTTCTCCCATTTTCTGTAGTTGTATGGTGTGGAACCAGTTGAAAGCGCTGTTTTATCTGGAGGAAAACCTGGTCAGTTATTTTCAGTGTGATGCATTTGTTAAATAATTCCTTAAAACAGCATGTGATTTTGCTTCATATCCTACAGAATAGTTTTGAGATATCAATCATAACTACAATTCATTATTGTTGACTTGAATTCTTTATAGGAGAGAAGGGAATGCCCCATTGTGCAGTGATTTGCAAACTGCTGACATTTGTCAGCAATATGCATAATAGCAGATCTTCTACATTATCTAAGCTTAGTAAAACCAGTGTCAGAATAGGCAAACAGAAGAAGGATTTTCCTCTAACTTATACACCTTTTTTCATTAGATTCTCCACTCCAAGAGCGAGCTTTTATTTGTGTTTAAGAATGATTTTTCAGCGTTTTTTTTTTCTCCTCTTGCTCCTGTTTTCTGTGTATTGACCTGAAATAGAAAGTTGACTTGGTTTTCTCATCTTATTGGCCATTTTTTATTTGATGAATCACTCGTGTTCATCTCATTCTCTAGGTCCGCATAAGATCCAAGGAATAGGTGCTGGCTTCATCCCAGGAGTTCTGGAAGTTGATATCATTGATGAAGTTGTTCAAGTAAGGCTCAAGGATTATTTGTTACTCTCAGTTATTTCAGGACTGAACCACCTAATTCTTATGAATTATCTACTCATAATTTTTGAGAAGCACTTTGTAAGTAGTATAACCTTGATTTCAGATTAGCAGACTCATATGGTTGACTCGACGATTAAGGACAATGCTTTTTTTTTTATGGAGATGAACTGTTAATATATTTCCCCTATTTGATACTTGATATTTGTGCCATTTTAACAGATAAAAATTCTAATTTTGTTTTGATTCCTGAGACACAGCCTTATTAGTAATTTGAATGTCTCAGGTGTTACCCAACTGAGTTTGTACAATTTTGCAGGTATCAAGTGATGAAGCAATTGAAACTGCAAAGCTTCTTGCACTAAAAGAAGGTTTGCTTGTAAGTTCTCCCCTTTGGTTTCCAACTGTGATTTAAACAATATGATATCACAGTATTTCTATTGCGTAATCTCCACATCTTCATTTTGAATTCTTCCATTTTTTTTTTTTTTTCCATTTCATTTCATCTGAAAAATGGGAACTTTTGGTTTAGGTGGGAATATCTTCTGGTGCTGCCACTGCTGCTGCAGTTAAGCTTGCAAAGAGGCCAGAGAATGCTGGAAAACTTATTGTTGTAAGTTTGACCGTTGTTTGACCGTTCCCTTCAAAATCTATGATAACTTTCTGACTGCCAAACTTACTTCAAATCTCTACTGGAATCTGGAGTCAATTTTGTCTCCCAATTAATTTATGAAGTTCTTATATGATCCATGAAAAAAATAAAAAACATCAGTTAACTGATTTTACTTGCATCATTTTCATTCTGTGTAACTTAACAACAAAGTTCGACTTATCATCATCTATAAATCTGTGTAGGTGATTTTTCCAAGCTTTGGAGAGAGGTACCTGTCCTCCGTGCTTTTTGAGTCGGTCAGACGAGAGGCTGAAAGCATGACATTTGAGCCCTGAGCTATTCACTGGTGTTAAGCTAGTTTCAAATTGATGCAGTGTTTCAGTTGGTACAAGACAGAAGTTCAGTTACTTCTGCTCATAATATTAGCTTAGACCTAAAAATTTGTAGGATTTCTTTCCTCGAAACAGCATTTTAATGCCTTATATCTTATGTTTGCTATGGTTTGTTAATTAAGCAGCGAGTTCCTCGCGTTATTTTCACAAATGTATTGCAATTATTTGTAATGTTTCTAATATTTATAATTACATAATAATAAATAACTTTTTGTGTTCTCGAGAATGAAATCATATTTCTAAAAGATTGTTATTTGTTTATATAAGTGATCTTCCAAGTTCCATTCTTTAAAGGACTCCATCTGTCGTCAACTGTTTACTCAAGATAAGTGTTGAAGATGCAAATAAATAAGAAATAAATAACATTATGTAAAGACTCCTTATTGGGTACTCCCTGCCCTCTTATATTTGAACAAACCCAAACCTTTCAAACAAGGCCGTCTTTGGAATTTAACTCTACTCTTTAAGAATTCATTTTATATTTTTATAGTTAAATTTCTTAAAAATAAATTTATTTTACATTTTAATAATTAAATTTCTTCAAAAATTTTCAACATGAATAAATTCATTCTTTTATTTTGGATTAATAAAATGAATAATGACAAATTATATATTTGCCCCTAAATTATAAGGTGTATTTTATTGGGTATTTATTATTAAGTGCATTTTAATTATTTATCAATTATTCAAGACATCTATTTTTTATTTAATTACCAACTTTTGACCAAAAAATGAGAAAATATACGTAAAAAGAAAAAAAACCTTTATGTTATGAGCCCTAGGTTTTAGGGGTGTTCAAAACGCAAAGCAGGAGTGCAGGGCTCAACCTGTGAAAAAACAAAGGGCTTTTGCCTATTTGCCTTAAAGCTCTTCCTGCTTGACGAGCTTCTGACTGTTGAGTCGCTGCGACCGGGAAAGTACGACCGTGCCTCTGCGAATCTCTGAATCTCCATTGAGGTTTGCTCTACCTATCAGGTACTGTTCTTTACTGTCTCTGTCAATTTAGGTTTTTCTTTCTTTTTTTTTTTTTTTTATTCGGTTGCTTTTAGTTTTTGATCAACAAATTTTATCGTTCTTTTATATAACTCGTCTCGCCAATCCTCGGTTTTTCTGAAGACCCGAGGAAGTAAGATATTATAATCGTTGCTAATGCTTTCGATCTCTGCACAGCCAGGAAAAGAAATGAGGTTAGGAAATAAATCTATAGTAAATCCGATATTTCGATCTCATAAACCCTAATCACGGATAAACTTTGGGCTAAAACTTTCGTGGGTCATAGGAGATATAAAATTAATGTTCTCATATCTATTGCAAGTTCAAAGGGTAATAGAGAAAAATTCAGTTGCATTTGCCGGCAGTAAGCTGTGCTCTGCTGGGGATGGAGATTATTGAGAAAGATAACACACTCAATTTTATGTGGTTTTATACGTTGAGCAGTGTAGAGTTTAGATTTCATTATCAAATTAAAATTTGCAGAGTAGATGAAAAGCTAAAAAGTATTCTTGGTAAGTCCACTACATTTGGTTGCAGGTTTAAGGGCTTATTATGTATAATGATTGTATTTAACTTGTGGTAGAGATAGTTCTATGAGAGATTATTACCATCATTCTTGCATGAAAAGTTGCTTTTTTCCCATAGGGAATGTATGAAATCACTAAGTTCAAGTATTATCTTAAAAGCTTAGTAAGCTTAGTTGATGATTCAACAAATTACAAATCGTAATTGTGACCTCAATTGCAAGTCCACAATATTCTTTTGGCCTGGAGTTATTCTTCAGGTATGCATTGAACAGCAACTCATGGGTTTGCAAAAGACTTCAGTAACAGTATTTAGAGTTTTGGCATTTGATCTTCTGTAGAATTACGTGGATCACCCCATTTCATCAGTCTTCATTATTTTTCTTTTGCAGAGAATCATGGCTAGCAAAGCTGAAGGTGATCGAAAGGAACCAATAAATGAACAGGCAATTGTGAATGCTTACACTGCACTGAGATCTGAACTGAATCAAATTTACTCAAAGATCACTGAACTTGAAATGGAAGTAAGCGAGCATTCCTTGGTCATTAATGCCATTGAACCACTTGACCCATCCAGGCGGTGCTACCGAATGATTGGAGGTGTACTGGTTGAGAGAACCATCAAAGAGGTCCTGCCTGCTGTCCAGCGCAATAAAGAGGGAATTGAAGAGGTTATCACTAGGCTTAATGAAGCTTTGGAAAAGAAGAAGAAAGAGATCGTTGAGTTTGAATCTAAATACAAGATCAGGATAAGAAAGCCTGAAAATGAGGTGAAGGATGATGGCGGCAAGAAGGAAGGTTCTTCTCAAGGAGTTCTTGTGGGTCCTGCAAGTTCAAGTGAATGATAGATTTTGTAATTTGTTATCACCTTTCTGTAGTTTCTCAGTCTTGTTTGATAAAAATTGTACTTTTTGTTGTGGTGCACCAGCTGTCGGATGGGAACTTTTTGATGATCATGATTGTAGACTGGCTGATATTACTGAAACAGAGATTATATGGATCCTCTTTTGAGTGAGGAGCAACTATTTATGGTGAATTTTTGAAGTACAAGAACAAAAATGTTTGAGAAGTGCTATGATTTTAATAGTGATGTTCCATAAGTGAAGTGTATTACAAATTGACAATTCGAACCTCAGGCAGCAACCTCGGAAATAAGTTGACGAGGTCCAGGTTTTGGGATACACTTTTCAAATGGCTTCCTAATAATATTTTCTGCGGCACTTGTAAATTCATGGAATTGGCCTTGAATTACCCGCATGAAAAATAATCTAATTGAAAGTAAATATTTTGTTAAGCTTAAGATACCTCACTGTATATACGAAAATTCAAATAATAAAATACAAGGAAAAAAAAAATCAATAACTCTATTAGATAATTTGCAGTGTTCTTCTCCTTTATAATAATGGATTTTGTGCAATCTTAGAAATATGAGTTTTGGGTGTTTTGATAGATATTTTCTGCTTAACAAAATATTTGATAATATACAATGATAGTGATTCTGCTTCAACAACTAACTGACATTTGAAAACAGAGTTCTCTCTTAGCCAAAGAAATCCTGAACACCTCTACCAGCAAAAATCCTATCAGACAACTCAGCTAAAACGGCATTGACAGTGAGCAAAACGACGCTAGACCCAGCAATCACACCAAGCACCACACCTGTGGTCCCCAACACCTTACCAAATGCGGGCCATTCTATCTCTTGAACCTCCTCCGCTACTCCGCTCAACAAGTCCCCTTGTTTCTCTTCCTTCTTCCTCTCCAGCATTGCCTTCTTGATCTCCGCCCCTAACTCGCTCACTTCGCCACTCGACTCATTCGATGATTGCGCTTCTTTCGCGGCCTCAGATTCCGTGCTTTCCTGGCTCTCCCCCACGGCTCTTCTTAAAAATGCTCCGTTCCCCGATTTTTGGTTAGTGATCGCAAATTTTCGGTGAAAGAGCACAGAGGAGCCAGCAAAAGGTGGCAATTTGAATTGTATGGAAGGATTTGATTGGGCTGTTGCCACCGGCGGTACGACATGGGGAAGTTTCGGCGAGAGGCTAGGGAGCGCCATTAATTTTGGTTTTTGGAGGTTTTGCCGAAGGAGTCGTATTTTTCTGGTGGATAAGGAATTGAACCTCTCTGTTACAGGTCATGTGGGCCTAGAGTTACTAATTTGGGCCCATATCATGTTTAATGTTGAATCACTTGTATTAGTTGTGTTGCCCAACTTGGTTTGATACTGGACTTTTGGTTGGTTATAGGTTGCAGTAAAATATAGCCCCACGTGTGCATGCTACATGTCACATGGACGGCTGTCGTTTTTTCTGCCAGTAAAAAGGTCGTTTGACAGTGTAGGAAATCTGTATTTGGCGAACGACAGTGGCTAAATTTGGGAAGTTGGCGCGGTTGGATTGATATAAGCGCTGTCGTTCGTTCCCAGAGCCGATCCTTTAAGAACCCCAAAACTTGGAGGTAATTTTACTGAAGCTAATAATTATTTACCACTTTTTTAAATGGTTAAAGTTTACTGTGCATGTTACAATTTCTTGAAACGAATGTGCGGTCGCTTCTTTACATTATTGTGGACACAGTTAAAAAATAAAAAAAGTCAGCAATTCTTCTGCTTAGATGGTTACTATTTATACAGAGAGAAAAGAAAACAAAAGGCTCCTCAGATTAGCATGACAATGATTCAATTTCCGAGGAAGAAAACCCATGAAACAGGAGCTCAAATAGTTGCAGTAACCTTGCAACCACCAAATATCTGCACAAACAAACAAATTATGACACTAACAATCTATCAACTTTCGATAATTTGCATGTGCTGCATGCTGGCACATATATTTGCTTGCAAAACTTGCATAAATCTTGATTGGACGACAAAGCAAAGATCTCTATCACCAGGAAATCGCTTTCTCCTTTGATTGACATAACTATATATCCATAACCTGACAACCCTCATCAGATTTGGCTTGGACTTGTATGCCACAGCCACCGATCTCCATTATGTCTGCACTATTTTCAAACTTTGTTTGAGAAATTATTGGATAATGGATAAGACAGCTTTATCCTATAATTTTTTTTATAGATCTGTATACTATTTCACTTCCAAAGTGACTGCTTTCCCCCACCTAATTAGCCAATGAAGAACTTTTATGAGCGATCAAAATTCAATGGAGTTAGTAAACACCTGCTAATAATTAAGATTGGATGCATGCATTATGCATATTTGATGTGCCTCTTCGTGTATGAATAATGTGGAGCTCGCACCAAAAATTCAATCGTGGTCATTGTCAAGAAGATATGGATCTTACCTTTACCTTCATTGATTCATAAACATTGGACCCACTTCAAGATTTTGCCCTATGTATAATGTATCAACTCATGCCTAGTTAGAGGTGAAATCCCTGAAATATATTAACCCAAAAGTTAAAAAACATAAGCTTTTAGTTATTTTATATATAATGACTTGCAAAAGTTGGAGTTGGGCAGTGACAACACATTTTAGGTCTTGCATATATGGTTGGTGGTGGAATTGTCGGCTTTTGTCATATGACTTTCTAAACATATTTGTGTTATCTTTAACTTCTACGGAGCAAGTTTTTCTTTTCATAATCAATCTTTATTAGAATCTAACCAGCCAAAAAGATTGCAATTTTCTATATGAAGAAAAGACAATATTCCTTGATTTGAATAATTCACTTATTATCTCATAATTATACTATACATTTTGGAAGCCGTCCTTACACTTCTGCTCCTGCTCTTGGTCCAAAGTTTGTGTCTTTTATGGTGGGAAAGTGAGAGAGAGAGAGAATAAAGGTTAGCCATGGAAAAAAGTTACAAGATTCTCTTAATTTTTTATACTTGGCCTTACTTGTTTATTGCTAAATATCCAACCTATGTGCATTTGGCCTCATTTCTTTCAGTTGTTATCAATCTTAGAATTATCTTAATTAGCCTTTTTCTGCCTGTTTTCATGCCCTAATCAAAACCAGTAATCAAATGAGGACCGTCGGATTGTTACCTCTACAGGAGACACATTTTGATTTTATAGAACTCCACATCCCACCAAATATACTATACTAAGCCTAAATCAGGACTGTTGCATTAAATAAAAGGAAGCACAAAACGACGAATGGTCTGGTGTTAACCTTACCTAAACCAACTAACTTTTACGGGTAATTATAAATTATGATGAGTCAAAAATATTTCATTCTTTTGTTATATATAGTTGTTATAATTATACTAAGATCTGCCTTTTTCCATCGTTAACAGTAAGTGTATATCTCTTTGGATCCTCTTGGTTTGGTGCTGCTGTGTTCTTTATAAAACTGAAAAAGAACAAAATCACTTTCAATTCGAGTTTCTATAGTAGTGCTCTCCTTACTTGCTTTTTGCCATGCGAGTATTGCGACACATAGGGAGGCTTTCGATGCACCTTTTTTATGGGATTTTCCAGGATTGATTCGACTTCATCATGCTTCAAAATTTGTGCTTATCATGTTAATTGAACTGCATTAATCCTTATGAAATGATATACTCTCTGGCTAATAACCTTATTATGATTGGTTTCCCTCAGTATTCTTTTCAAGAGAATGATTTACTTAAACCAAATAAGATGCATCAAACAAATGAAAATTATTTTATTGCGGACATGTTGAAATTTTTAATAATTAACTGAAAAAAAAAAATAATTGAGGCAAATACTTGTCCAGACCTGATTTATGTTGACCCACCTATAGACTAAACTAATGAAAATAAAATTTCATAAAGTGAAAGTAATTTTTAAAAAATCTATAGTGTAATAGTTTAGTCTATTGGTTTCACATGTACGGTGGTTAGACAAGTTTTATCCTATTTTCAAAATGTGTAAATTAACTGAGAAATTTTGAGCTTATATTTACATAGCTTGATAGAACTAATCAGTGTAATCCTTTCAAGCAGTGGAGTACAAAAGTTTTTTTATCTTCTCAACAAGTGTACTTTCATATATTGAACTTGTATTCTCAACTTTATGAGACGACGCGGCTTATTACCCAAACTAAATTTCACCCTTATGCCTATAAGGTATTTAACACTGAACCTAACATGTTGTTAATAAAATATTGTATGTATTAGTGCGGGTCTTCTTTTGTCATTAGAATTTCATTCAAGTC
Source organism: Jatropha curcas (assembly GCF_041381405.1). Lineage (NCBI taxonomy): Eukaryota > Viridiplantae > Streptophyta > Magnoliopsida > Malpighiales > Euphorbiaceae > Jatropha > Jatropha curcas. Next base: position 28,033,817 of record NC_143157.1, on the reverse strand, counting down.
TATGTATTGTCTTGATTCATGATTTTTGAATTGAAGAATTCTAAAGTGAGTAATGATTCATATACCCAAATGATGATTTTATATCATTGATTAATTCAGGGTCAGGACTTAATTATGCATGTTTCAAATGCAATGAACTTGCTATTAATGTTTCTTTATATGTGAATTTTATCCCTCAAATCATATGAATGGTTCCTCCATTAATTTACAGAAACTAACGTGCGCGAACTCACCGTTCCTATATTCGATTAAAAGTACGATGGTACTGCAGAAATCAAGTTTTGCTTTAAAGCAGTAATGTCCTAACAGAGAATAGAAACCACATACAGCCACCAACAATGTTGTGAAAAAATCAGGTGTACTGTCCCTATGAAATAGTTCCTTGGTACTTGAGATTCAGGACCACACAGCAGACCAATTCATGAGCGATTTGGGAATTTCAATTTCCATTTAACCAAACTCAATAATTTTACGGAGAGAGAGGAAAAACAATTATGAATAGGAACAATCATCAATTTAAAAACAAGATTAATCTTATAAGATATAAATTTACAAAACGAGACTCGTTAGAAAAAAAAATAATAATAAGAGAAACATATGCATCTTGTCATTTGGCCTCTTATAAACATAATTTGACATCGAGAATTTAACAATCTCCACGCTTTTCTTGGTTTCAATTTCCAAATTAACAAATTACATTTTACTTTTGTCTTCTTGCATGACAACAACCTTTTCTTTCTTTCTTTCTTTCTTTCTAACCAAAGACAAAGTAACTCTTCATTAAACTAAGAAAAGATATTGATACTAAATATTTTACACCAACCAATGTGAAATATTATGCCGCCGCCGGCCTTCAGGCTTCTGGAGGGTGTCCGATTCCGACGAAGAGGAGGATAGTAAGCAAATAATTATATCAGCAAAAGCACTAATAATAAACTTATGAGTGTGTTTAGGGTTTAAGCTAAGATAACAAGAAAGCAACTCATGCAAATAATCCCAATCAGCTTTCACGTCACTTAGCTTTCTTGCTTCAATCATTTCTTGCATCGAATGTTTAAAATCGCTGTAAGGATCTGGTGAGTACTTTTTAACGGCAACACCTCCGGTGAGCGGTATTACTTCTGTTTGGGACTCTGACTCCGGTATCGTTTCCGGGGACTCGATGATAGAGTTTGAGCGGCCAGGAGACGAGAAGAAGAACCGTTGAGAAGCGAAGATTGCAGCGAAATCGAGTGGTGAGTCGGTGTCGGAGTCAGAGTCAGAGGAAGAGAAAGAACTTAAAGATTTGGAAGTGGAAGCTGAGGAGAGGTCATAGAAGGAATTACTGAAGTTATTTATAATAATAGATGATGCGGTGGTGGAAGGCTTGGCAGTGGCGGTGGTTGTGGTTGTGGATGATTGTAATAAATGGGTATGTTCTTGTTGTATATTTAATGGATGTGGGGATGTGGCTGTGGTTGTGGTGCTGGCCGGTAAGCATTTGAGGAGGTTCTTCCAGAAGATGTTAGACATTTTTGAGAGAAAGTGTATGTGAGAAAGAGAAGTATAGTTTGTCTAGTGAAACCAATATGGAGATAGATAGAGAGAGAGAGAGAGAGAGAGGAAATTAAAGTGGGTGGTGGGGTTATTTATTTGATCTGCTAACAGAGCACTCTGTAAGGCCATGAAGGAAGCTGATGTTAAATATTTATTTATTTATTTTTATTTTATTAACTTTTAATATCAAACAAAATTAAAGTGTAGTAATTACCATAATTTGATTGGTACGTCTATTTTGCTACCAAGAAGTATATTCAGAAATTAAATTTCAAGTCTAAGCTGGAGTTTATTTAAATATCACCTTCGGCTTAACTATAATTGCAAAATAAATAATACTGTACAATTTAAAAATAAAAAAAAAAAGAGATGAAATGTCTTATTATTTTGTAGTATGCAAATATCAGGTAAAGAATAATTTTTTATTTTTTAATAATTTAATAAATATTTAATTGGTTTAATTCAAATTGAAATGTTGAATAGTATAACAGGGAACTCATGTATTTCCCCTTAAAACAATTAAAAGGGCAGAGAAAGTAAAAATAAAACATACGTAGATATAGATTAAATGTACAAAATTTTTCTGCCCAGACGTCACCATGTGCACATGTCTTCACAGAGTTGAGCAACATAGTTGATAGTACTGTGCTTTTGCATGAGATGCTTACGTTGTCCTGGGTCAACAAATGTTTACACGTATTTGTACTTGGTATCCATTATTATTGACCATCTTATCATTATACATAGTTTCTACTTCTAGTAATGGATTATTCAATTGAATTTCATCCTCAAATAATCTTAAAAAATTCAAAAAAGCATGCATGTTGAACTAATTAATATATATATATATATATAAAATTATGTTTGTATCCATCGCCTTATTTTGTTTTATTATGTGATTTTTATTTGCGTAAAGAGTAAGATATTTTAAATTCTGAATCATCTTTATCGTCAAAATTTTTATTAAAATTTAATAAATCAATTAATTAGTCTTCTGAGTGTTTGAATTTATTCTGTGTAGACACGTAAGGATGTTGGATCGAGTAGATCATCTACAAGCCTTAGAATTATTGCGGGAGAGAGACAAACGTTTAGCCAGTGATTTTCATGAGAGCCTTGCGTAAAGGCGTTATGTAAAAAATAACTTCAATTGCTAGATTAGATGTGTAAGAAATACATTTTCTGTAAGGAAATACATCTTCTTGCAATGAAAAGCAAAGTCACAAGAAACGCTGAAATTTCTTGCATTCACTTCTTCTCCAAAAATTTATCTGCAAGATTCCTAACAACCTTTCACCAAATGAAATTGCTCTGTTCCGGAAGACCTGTTATCAAATTCTTTTTTCTTCTACGTAATTTTTAAGTGTTAATTTTCCATCTTTCCTACTATTAGCTCACCCGTTCACTAATTTTCCATCTTCATATTATCTGAAGCCACAAAATCTCTAGCAAAAATCAGCAACTGATCGAGCAATGAACATCATGAGCTAATTAAATACGTACATAAACTTTTTACTTTCTGAGTACAGAAACCCATAAAAGATTTATTTTGAGCATCTTTTATCTGCTAAAAGCAGAGAAAGACAAATGCGAGTGGGAGGCAGAGGCAGTATGCGTAAGAAACCCAAACTGTCATGGCTTTCTGGTGGGGTGAGCTTCAGCGTCACTCTTCATTGTAGCTTATTAAAGTCTGTTACATTCGCGAGCGTATGTGTATGTAAGAGAAAAAGTGGCTCTGCCTCGCAAGATAAAGGCATGCATGTCCTTCTCTTTATAACTTTGGTCCATTAAATATATACTGTCATATAATTCAAAATGCAAAAATAAATGTCTTTTGAAACTTTCTGACTTTTACTTCGGGTGTGTACAATTAACTTTGTTTGGAACTTTTTTGGACCCACTTGTATGCTATATCTTGTTTTAAGGTGGTTTGGTTTGTTAGCCCCAATCTTATCTTGTTTTGGCCATAGGATGTTTGTCCATGTATATGGTACAATTGATTCTTGTTCTGAAACTTACATCCACTGCTGCTCCAAACCCTGGCCAAAGATCAAATCTCTAGCATTTTACCGCTGCTTTTTTAATTCATCCCTCATAGAAAATATTTAAGTCTCATAAATTATAATTTCCTGCTGCAGACAGACAGATAGAAAATTTATAAAACAAATTAACAAAACAAATTGACAGATAGAAAATTTATAAAAGAACTAAGATTGCCTTGCCTGAATCGAGAAACAGATAGAAAATTTATAAAAAAATTGAAATTACCTTGCCTAAACTGATATCCGAGATCTGAAACATAGAACTGGTCTAAATAAATATAATAAAAAACAAATGACAATAACATGTAGGGGGAGGGGCGTTTTATAAATTTGCATCTTAATCTAAAAAGATGAAGATACAAAAGATTTGACGATAACATGTTCAAATTGGGCCGCCTCCTTGCAGGGGAGAGGGGCATGTCCTAGATTTGGGCTTCATTGCAGGCCCCGACACCACTCTTTAGAAACACATTCATCAACCATCATTGCAAGTGGAGAAAATTCTCTCCATCAATCACAGAAACAGCATATACATTTGGGAGAGAAAAGATTACTTCGTCTCATTGTTAAAGAGAATGCTATAACATGCAAAACAGGTTACAGGTACATGTAGACTGAACATAAAACTCGGTGCCATTTCTATGTCCGCTTCGAGAAGACACTTGTTATAAGTACATACGCAAATACACTCCTACACACAAGGGGAAGTAACAGAACAAAACAAAGCAAACATCATATACAAACAAACACCATTCATATTAGTAACTCTTCATTAGTGTATCAGTAGTTAATGGTCTCATTAAGCCTAGCAGCTGTCGTCATTGACACCGCAACACCACCTGGATGCGTGTTTAAATTCGGATTGTTCCTCAACTCTGCACTAACCACCCCTTCAGCATCTGCCCTTGTCACGACCTTATCCGCCGCCAATTTCGAAGTTGCACCCTGCACCCACCCGAAATGTCACATCCATGCTACCTTGTACTTAATTAAGTGCATTAGTAATGACAAAATTAGTAACAAATTCCGGTTACCGATAGAACGTCGGCGAGTTTAATCTTTTCCTCAGCGCGATTCGTAGCGGCATTGTAAGATGCGGCAGATTGAGCTGTGGCTGCGATTCCACCTGGTACAATAACATTGCTGCCAGTTGCTCTTACTTCTGCCTCTTGAATTGCGGCAGCATCGCTCTGGTCCACTGCCTTGTCACCAGCTGTTTGTGCTGAGGCTTCCAGCGCTTCTCCTATAGTAATCGCATTTTGGACGTTCCCCGCAGCCAGGCCTTGCACTGGAGTAACTTCTACATATTGCCCAACGACCTTCCAATAAGATCATTAACAAAGGTATAAGTACAAAATCCCAAAAATCTTTAAAAAAAGGGAGAGATGGTAGAACAAAAAGGTGACCTGTCCCGCAACTCTTTCAGTGACTATTCGAGCTCCCGGGACGTCAGCTTCCATGACAGTGACGCCTCGTTCACTAGCAGCATCAGTGGCCTCGCGGTGACCGACAAGACCAGATCGCTCATTAACAGTTGCAGCAGCTTGCATGGAGGCAGCTGCTCCACCCTTCTGGGTCTGTCCAAACACCCTAGTTTCAGCACTCTGCATCATATTAGCATCCTCCGGCGCTATAGGCTCCTTTGCAAGGTCCCCGGTGACGTTAAACACATCGCCATATTTGATTGGTTCTTGCTCTTCCCTACTCCAGCCTTGTTGCATCTGTGACCGTGGCTGGTCTAGTCCGCTTTGCTGCGGACTCTGTGGCTGTCTCTGGCTCATCTTTGACGACTTGATATGCGCCAACACCAGTGCTTTGCTTTTTCTGGCTTGAATCGACACTTCGGCTCAGCTATTTGAGTTCAAGAAGAATGAAAGGGAAAGATTGATATTTATAGGTAGCACGAGCGCGGAAGATGAATACAGAAACGTGGCCTTAGGTGACAATGACACGAGTTAACCGAACAGTTAACTGTTTGCTTGTTACTGTGCACGTGGTGTATCTTTGGCTGAGGTGTCAACTGAGGAGACGTTGATGCTGCAAATTTGGAAGTTGGTGACACTTGGCATAAAATCTAACAGGTGGCCTCTAGCCAGGGCTGCACATGGGAGATGGACATGGTTTAAAACTTTAAATTAATTACTCCCAGTCTTTTTTTCAAAATAAAAGTATTTTTAACCATCCACGTAAAGAAATAAACGAAGTATTTCAATCCATCAGAATTCCTAATAAATAGAAGAAATAAATAAAAAGATTTTTTTAAAAATTTTATTTTTGTCAATCTGTCCATGAAACACGATAAATCAAGATTTAACAAATCCAATTTAATACCTTATTACTCTATTAAAATTATTTACATTAATTATTTCAATAATATATGTAAAATTTTATTTGGATTAACCATTTATAGAAAATAAAAATTTTTAATAATTTTAAATGAAATTCTTATATTTAATTATTTGTTTTAAAATTTTGGATAAATTTTAAACTAATTGCTGCTCGCAACACATTTAATAATTAATGATTTATATATTTTTTTTGGTAAAAACCAAATTTAAAAATGTTTAAGTATAAATTAAAAAAGAAAAAGAATTACAAACAGAAACCAAGACAATATTCCAGGAGGAAAAATAAAATAAAAAAATGAGCAGAATAAAATGGTTGTTATGCTAATATTTTTAATCTAATTTGCATCTATCTTAATCTTGTTCTTTATTCAAGCAAGTTTTCTTTCACAAAATTGTTTGAAGAGCATGTCTTTTTCAATCCAATAGTAGATTTTATACGAGAAGTCCTGTACTCTTGTTTCCTATTAGCCTTTATTTAGCAAGCTGCTATAAAATACAAATAAGAATATATTTACCCAAAAGAAGAGTGGTCGTAAAATTTGTTAAACAATGAGCATAAAATTCATCCCACGGTAAATATTGACTGTCTAAACTAGCTATAACAGCGGTTTATATATTTTTGGAATCAATTAGACAGTTAATGCGGTTGTTGAGAGTCTTCCGATCCTCCCATGCTTCAATCTCAATCTTGGCCAGCCATTAGAATATAGAGCATAAATGAGCAAACTAATATCCTTTCCGTTCATTTTTTAGGCTGTTTGTTAATGGCGTCTATTTTCTTTTCTATTATGATGATCAACCATCGCTCCTGTATCAAATAAAATCGACCATTTTTTTTAGGGTTCCTATATAATTTTCCCTTCTTAATTTGTTAACTCCAGAAACCCTAATTATACAATGACAATATTGGACAGTTGTATGGGAACACACGTCCTGGTCTTCCCTTATCCAGCACAAGGACACCTGATACCTACATTAGACCTAACCCACCAGTTAGCCACCAGTGGTCTAACCATAACCATCTTGGTCACCCCAAAAAACCTCCCTCTCTTAAACCCTATTCTCTCTAAACACCCATCGATCCAAACCCTAATCCTTCCTTTCCCTTCACACAATTTAATCCCACCTGGAGCAGAAAACGCCAAGGACTTACCACCAAATTATACCCCTATCATTGCACAAGCTCTGTGCCAACTCTATGAACCTTTGCTTGACTGGTTCAAATCTCACCCTTCTCCGCCTCGTATAATAATATCTGACATTTTACTTGGTTGGACCCAAACTCTTGCTTGCCAGCTTAACATTCGGAACATCGTGTTTTCACCTTCAGGTGCTATGGCGTTGTCCGTTATTTATACTTTATGGACGAATTTGCCTAAGAAAGACATTAATGACCAGGTTTTACTTTCGAGTATTCCGAACTGTCCAACTATTCGTTGGGAGAATATCAGTTCTATGTATCGTAACTACATTAAAAAAGATGATTCACTTTCTAAGGTTTGGATGGATTTATTTCTTGGTGACATGGCGAGTTGGGGACTCATTTTCAACTCATTTTCTGAGATGGAACGAGTTTATTTGGACCATTTGAAGAGGCAATTGGGCCATGATCGTGTGTGGGCAGTAGGACCTTTGCTTCCTTGTAACGATAAAGATACTGGTGCTTGTAGGCCAGCTGAACGAGGTGGGGCCAGTTCTGTTTCTGTGGAAGGTGTGACAACATGGCTTGACAAATGTAAAGATCATAGCGTGGTTTACATCTGTTTTGGGAGTCAAGCTGTGTTGAGAAATAGTCAAATCGCGGAGATTGCGTCAGGATTGGAAAAAAGTGGAGTCCATTTCATTTGGTGTGTAAAGGAGCCCACTGCAGCACAAGGAAGCGGAGGATCGTACGGTAGGATCCCATCCGGATTTGAAAATCGTGTGGCAGGGAGAGGACTTGTAATAAGGGGATGGGTACCACAGGTTGTGACTTTGGGTCATCGAGCTATAGGCGCGTTCTTGACTCATTGCGGGTGGAACTCGGTCCTTGAAGGGGTAGTGGCTGGTGTTCCAATGCTGGCTTGGCCGATGACGGCTGACCAATTTTCTGATGCTTTTTTACTGGTTAATGTCTTGAACGTGGGTATAACTGTATGTGAGGGTGCAGATACTGTGCCTAACTCAGCTGAGTTGGCTAAAGTGTTCGTGAAATCAGTGAGTGAGAACCTGGTTGAAAGGACCCGAGCAAAGCAACTGAGTAAAGCAGCACTTGATGCTATTAAAGATGAAGGGAGCTCCGCGAAGGATTTTGATTGTTTGGTGCACCATCTGGTTCAAACGAAACTACAAACTAGTTAATTCATTTTTACACCAATTAAAATATATTAAAATTGTAATAATTTGATTAAGTGATTGTTATTTGTCTAATGGAGAAGTAGAGATACAAAACACAAACAACAGCTCAAAAGTAAAAACAAAAATTCACAGCACATTTTGGAAATCTCAGTACAAATTATTACTCTTGTTTATTTATCTTTCCCTCTTCTACTCCATTATACATTAACCACATTCCTGAGTGGAGTGCAATTTTATCCATCACGACTTGCAACCTCCAATCCATTACCTGCAAATTTACACAGAAAGCAAGAGTCTTCTAATAATGATCTTCAAACTTACTAAACACTTAACTTAGGAAAACAAGAAATTATGGAGTAGTTATAAAAGCTTACCATCAGGATCAAAGAAGAAGACCTGCCTAATTGGTCGACCAGGAACAGACCTTTGAAATGTTTCAATTCCCTTATCCTGAATTTGACATTACAGTTTAGCCACTTCATGAAATATATTCAGGACAAAGGAAACAAAAAAGAGTACCAATAACCCATAAAGATTTGAATTTGTTGCCAGAAAAAGACAGGATATTGCCCGATGTCTCAAAACAATTCAAAGGTCCTTACTTTATGCAAGCCAAAAGTAATCAAGTCCCCCATTCTTGCAATATATAAATTTCCAGGTTTTGTAGATCACTATGTAGAAACTAAAGTTCCAATATTTATTCAAAATCTTTTTTTTTTTTTTTTTTTAAAAAGACTACTATTTTGGGAGTTCTATCTAGCTACCGATTCTGGCATATGGCTGCTAAATTCAACATATCTATCTATTAAATTTCAAGAACTGAATTCTACTATCATCAATTCAACATTTAATTAATTCATCAAAGATTAGGGTAAACCTTGAGAGTTTGAACAAAGGAATCGAAATTGGAAACGGAGAAGCAGATATGATGGCCTCTGGGGAGATGGCTAGGATCAAGAACCGGTGAAGTGGCGCTGTACGGGCCTTCCGGAAGCTTCGTGATAGAGCTTCTCTCTATTAGGTGGAGAGAGAATGCTTGAGGGAGATTAAGCCATATAACTTTGAATTCTCCGAAATCTGGACTCTCAATCTCCTCAAACCCAAAGATCTTTGAACACCAACAAATTGCACAAATCAGTTGCCAGAGCACAGATAGTAACTACTATAAAGAAATGAAAGATGGAGATTGCTTAGACCTCTTTGTAGAAGTTAGCAAGGCGCCTAATATCCGATGATTCTCTCGAGATATGGTTGAGAGAAGCTTCTCTCGCTACAGCCATTTTTCAAGCCCTTCCAGTTCAGTTAGTGCTTTACCCACCTTATTTCGCGTGTAGACTGTGGAAGAAACCGACCTTGTTTCGTGGATGCGTAGCCAAGCGGTACTTTTTCTCTTAATAATAATAACAAATAAATTTCTGTAGGATTCTTTTTTTTTTTTTTAAGTTTTTTTCATAATTAACATTATTTTTTTAAGTCCGATGCTATTTTATTCTTTATGAGAAAACATAGATTAAAATCCAAAAAATCCAACCTTATCGATGTAATTTGATCTTTTAGTTCTATTATTCGAGTTGATTGATTCAGTTTAATTTATAATTTTAACTAACTTTGGTTTTTCTTTTTAATTTTTTAATTTAATTCAAGTCAAAATGTCCCCAATTCCGATTCGGTTAAAAAAAAGTTATATTAAATGATAATTAAATTCTAAAACTGTTTGTGATTCATTCAAATCATCACCAATAATCTCTGCAAGAACACTTGCTACTCTGGAAGTGATGAAATCGACTGTTATCCCGGACAATAATTTCCCTGCCAACAATGCCTGAGATAAATTTAAAGGCGGTGTGACAATCACCGCAGATCCTAAGGTTTTTGGTGATTCTTATAGGCACTCCAGGAGGGATAGCTATAAGGCCAAAAGCAAGGGCTATTTTCTCACTGTGGTACCAAACTTCTGTCATTTTCTCTTCTTCTTCTAAATCATAAAGTGCATAATTTGTATCTGGTACGTAGCCAGCTGCCTTCATTTCCATTCTTAACTTAACTAGCATTGCCTGTATTTCGTAGTTCATTGCATGGGATGTATCCTTTGCTTGGAATACGTGAACTCTATTCTTTGCAGTCAGCCAACTGCAACCTGCACCCTTCTTGATTCCAACATCCATCATTTCTTTTCTCACTAGGGTGGCCTCCTCCCATCTAAATTAAGTTTCCAGAAAATTGGTTAGGAAGTGGAGATGAAAAGACAACAAAAAACGGAAATTTGAAAAATCAAAGAGTGAAAGAGAGATGTTGAAAGCAGCAACTCGTAAATTTTGTGGGAAAGTAATGGTTTTCACACAAAATATCATCCAGGGACATGTTAGATTTGTGCTGAGATATGAATAAGAACTCATTGTATTCAACTTTCGTGTTAGCAAGTTCTAAAGGCACTGAAATAGTGCAGAAACACAATAGAGATAACAGCTGATGATTTTCTTTTTCCTTCCAGGAACAACTTGCAATTCCAATCATGAAGCTCCTATAGAAAGACTAGTTTTATGCTTGCGGTTGTGGGAGGTATTGTAGTAGAGAAATGTGTTCAGATAAAACTTTCCTGCTAAAATAAAATCCTAAATAATACTACTTTCCAGTATCTCCTAGTTCCCAAGTATACCCACTTAACCGCTGGATGTCGTAACATAATCCTAGCAGTAATGGTCGATAAAATTTAGACTGATGTTCTGAACTTCAAAAGAGATATGATAGATGACAAGGATAAGCCATGTGCACTTATGTCCAAGGATTCTATATTTTGAAGAATTCAAATCAAAGATGTCCCCAGTCCAGATAATTCAGGAGCAAATATTGTGCACTCTAGTTCATGGACTATAAACCAGATATGACAGAAGACAGATAAATTAACTATAAGAATCTCGAAATTAAATGCTTTCATTACTTCTCACAACATTAACTTGAAAGAAATAATGGGGTATATAAACGATCATCCTACCTGCCAACAGCAGCAAACATATTTGAAAGCAGAACATGGTTGCCAGAATCTTTAGGATCAAGTTCAAATAAGTTATCAGCTGCAAGTTTCCCCAATTCTGGCTTCCCATACACCCTGCAAGCATTTAAAAGTGCCCCCCAAACCTCAATTGTTGGGTGAATGGGCATTTTCTGCACGAACTCATAGGCATGTTCTACCATTCCAGCCCGCCCTAACAAGTCCACAATACAAGCATAATGTTCCGCCCCTGGTTCAATACTGTATCGGTCCCTCATTGACTCAAAAAGCTCCATGCCCAATTCAACTGCCCCTCCCCTGCTACAAGCTGACAATACACATACCATGGTCACATAGTTTGGTGCCACCTCAGATGTCATTTCTTCAAACACTCTGATGGCCATATCAGCATGTCCTTGGTGTGCATACCCACTAATCATTGCATTCCATGTAACTAAATTTCTCTCAGGCATCTCTTGAAAGGCTTGCCTACAATCCTCAATACTTCCACATTTCCCATACATGTCAACCAGGGCGCTGCCAACAAAAATATCATCCTCCAAGCATGCTTTCAAAGCAAGTGCATGGACTGACCGTCCCAATTCAAGGGCTGCAAAGCCCGCACAAGCACTGATAACACTAGATACCATATAATTTGTTGGCTCAACTCCTTCTTTCCTACCCTTCAAAAACAACACACATGCCTTCTCTTTCTCTCCGTTCTGCTCAAAAGCAGCCATCAAGGAGCACCATGAAACAGCATTCCTCTTATCCATCTCACCAAATACCATCTCAGCCAATCTAACCTCTTTACACTTCCCGTAGAAATCAATAAGTCCATTTGAGACAGACATGTCCATTTCAAAGCCAGTTCGAATCACAAACCCATGCAACTGTCTCCCAAGGTCAAAATACTGTGGATCCACACATGCATTGAGAAATGCGCAAAAAGTTATGGAATCAGGCTCTCCACCCACCCGACGAAACTCTATAAATGCATTGACAGCATTTTCGTGCCTCCCGTCAAGCACCGCATTAGAAATATACGCATTCCATGTAGCAACATTTCTCTCAGGGAGTTCATCAAACAGTTTCTGTGCTTCATGTTTAAGCCCTGTTTTCGAATACATATCAAAAGCACTACAACCAACAAATACATCATTGATTTGCCCAAACTTAACCGCAATAGCATGAACCTGTCTTCCTACGAAGGGTGATCGCAGTAAAGCAGACGCTTTAAATGCGCAAGGGAAAGTGAAATCGTTGGGTTGAATATTTTCACGGCGCATGTTAAAGAAATGGAGTAATGCGGATGAGAAATGACCATTTTGAACGGAGCCAGATATAAGAGCAGTCCAGGTGACAACGCTGCGAGTTGGAGTGAGTTGGAGGACGAGGTGAGCGGGATTCGGGAGGTCAAGTTTGGAATACATATTGATAAGGTGGTTGGCGAGAAAGGGAGGCAGTGGAGATTGAAGGCTCTTCATAGCCTGCGCATGAACAGCTCGACCTAGGAGGGAGGAGCGAGTTGAGACTGCAGATTCGAGAAGTGATGCGATTGAATTGGGGGTGAAAGAAGGCATGTGTAGTTGCAGTCATGGCTTGTCTTGGTGGCGCCAAAGTTCAAAAGCTTCAAGCTTTATAAAAGACCTTCAATAAAACGATAGATGGGCTTGGTCACCTATGACCCAGTTGTTTTCAGTACATTGAGTTCTGTACCGACCGATTAAAAAAGAGCTCTTTTTTCGTGCCACAGGAACTGAAAAAGACTCGTGGTCTCTGCGAATTCGCCGTGACTTTCTCTAATCTCTATCAATTCCCAGCTTTTTGCGGGTTTTTGATCTTCACACATTAACAAACAAGGAGATAATTAGCGAAGCATCCCTTCTCTTTCTCTTTCCCTGGATCGCTCTTTCTTTCTGTGTAAGGAGGCAAGGGAAGAAGGTTTTCGCGAGAAGACAGAGAACAGAACGAAATGCCAAAAAACTCTCTTGATAAAAGAACCATTACTGATTTTATCGTTACACAATGGAATCCATAAGCAAAAACAACCATCTTACTGTCCAAAAAAAGCCAGAGGCTGTCTCTTATCTCCAAAAGGATATCGCTTTGCTACTTTCACAATGGAATGGCCTGCAAATGGCGGTTGAAAACCAGTGGGGCGGCCAGGATTCCCTCCAGAAATCCCACCAGCTCGCCACCGATATATTGTCTTGGTTCTCTCATTCTATAGGCTATAAACTAATATAATATAATTTCCTTCTCATTTAAATGTTGCTGAATTTGGTTTGGCACAATCGTGTCTCGATGGGAATTTTTTTATATGTATAATTACAGGACCACTTTATGTCGAAGATTTGGAGAATTTGCTCCATGAAAGATTATTGCTTTCTTTTAACACAGAGGTTGAGGATGGTAGCATTGAGAAGGTGTGTACATCTTTTTTTTTTTTTTTTTTTTTTTTTTTTTTTTTTTTTTTTTTTATTATTCTAGTTCTCTTTAAATTAACCTTTTAGTTGTTTCCTTCTTCAATTGTAAAAATGTCGTTATTTTCTATGGATTATTGTTGTTAAAGATGTTGGTTCTGATTCAATAATATAGTCCTAATCAATGGTCTTGTAAGTTGCAGTAAGCTACTCTTACTAAATATCTGATTTCCGGGTTAAAATCTATATTCTTACGTGTTCTTTTGAAGACATTTGATATCATGGCAGACACATTTTTTTTACTAATTTTATGCGCAGATTCAATCAACATCATGCATGGAAGTAAAAAATTGTACTCCCTTTTTTTTTTTTTTTTCCCTTCTCCTAATTACCCTATATGGAAATGAATGGGAAGAAAATAGATCCAAAGGTTTTCCCTTTCACAGACCACGCCATTTCATGAATTCGCTGGAATATATAAGCCAGATGCTTAGTTTTATGGCAGAAAAAGAAATGATGTCCTTCCACTGATTGAAGTTCAGTGTCTAGGAAGCTTTTATGATTCGTTTTTATGCATCTCCATTCAAGCTTCTTGTCTGTTTCTGCTAATAAATCATTGCAACTCGAAGCAGGTTGCAGAACAACTGATAATGATGCATGAAGAATACTTACTTGGACAGAAAGCATTAGATAAAAAATGAGCAGTCTGACATTTCGAAGAAAAAGTTGATCAAAGGCTCAAAGAAACAAATATTTCAATGTGTATAAAGAGAATGAATCTATCCTGTATTTATGAACTCATAACTTGAGTTTCCAGATGCAGATTTTGATGTCCATAAGCAGCCAACTTACTTACAGATTCTGTGATTTTGCCATTTGCCTCATTTGTTGAAGAGGGAACATCATGGAAAACATTTTAATTGCAGTTTTTCTTCTAATTTCATTCTGTCATGCATCATCCTCACTTACTAATCTTTCTCTACTGTTTTAGTTGCAATATTGTTATAAAAGTTTGTAGTTAATTACAATATTATTACAACTCCAGTGGCTGCTGTAATCTTATCAATTCCTTGAAAAACTGATGCTACTCCCCCCATTATTGTAGGTTTAGCTTAGACTTTTGTGCCGATTAAGAAAATATAGTTAATATGGTTAAACCATAATTTTCATTTAATTTTTTTTTTCTAATGTACCAATACATTAAATATTAATGGTTTATGGAATTGATTAATATAAGTGGTAATCCTTTATTTATTTCAGATTTCATTTAATGGTAACAGTTAATTAATGGTAGCAGTACTGTATTTTGTTAATAAAAATGCATATTAAATGAGAGGTTTGGAAAATTAGAGTAAAAATTATTCTTTCTAAATCTATCTTTAAAAATGTTTCGCGCGAGTTTAGACAACGCGCCAATTAGCACGTGATGTGAGAGTGAGACTAAGTTAAAATCAATGACCAATTGGGCCTCTTTCTCTTTTCGGTTATAAATCCTCGCAACGGGACCGAATGGATGAAGGTCAATTCACTAAGGGCAACACGGATATTTTACTATTCCACCGTCCATATCGAGTCTCTCCCCCTTACTTTACCACTTCCCAGCTAACAGCTCTCCATTTCCTCACAACTGTGGTGTTCGGTCGCACCAGTAACAGTGAACAAGTACAATTTGACGCTGATTCAATTTTTTTTCGCTTTTCTTGATCCTAATTTTCTTTTTCTTTTTTCTTCTTTTTTTTTGGTAATTTTTTTCCAGTTGCTGGATTTTGGTGTCATGATGACCGATTCTGATCCCTTCCCCCTGCCTTCAGATCAAGTGGAAGAGTATGCTCCAGAGTAAGATTTTGAGTCATGATCTCTGACTCCGTTCTGATATTGTTATGTCGTACTAATCCACTCTTAATCTTTTTTAATGTTACTTTACCAAGAAGATTAAACCTTTTGTACTCTGTACTTGTCCGTGTAGCAGAGTGAAATTCATTACTTAATTAACTGATTTGCTTTCTTGAAACTTTAATTGAGAAATTTAGATGATGCAAACTTATAACATTATGAATATTTAAATGATACAAAATAGTAATGTTTTGTATATCTTGAACTTGTAATGAAGAATCTTTATTCTACCATTATTTGATTTCAATGCCAGTGGTCAGCCGAATGAACAATTCATGAAGAATGAGGAATTTGTGCAGAACGAGCAATATTTGCATGATGATCAGTTTGTGCAGGGTGTTGCGAATGATGTCCTGAATCAAATTAATAACGAAATTAATGGCAGCATTAATCAGGCAGAGGAGAATAACTTGCTCTGGCCCGTTCTACCTGGTGAATCTGGTGAAGGGTTGCCTTATGCTCCCATTGATTGGCCATATCCTGGTGATATATGGACCTGGAGGGTAGGAAGGAGGTTTAACAGTTCTGGCTACTTCCAAGATAGATTTCTATATCTTCCAAAACGTCTTGGCAAACAATCTTTCGCCAGCAAGAATGCAGTTGCAAATTATATTAGTAAAGAATTTCCAGATGCAGATATTGATTCTTTTTTTGCATCCTTTGCTTGGAAGATCCCCGCAAAAATTGAATCTACGGCCAAAGGTTCTCTTAAATTTTTTATTATCCTATTTGCTGATATTTCTAGTTCAGTATTTGCAAGCATTTCCTAACTGATTTAAAATTTTTAATATGTTCTTGCTGCTTTTTCATATAGGGACAACCAAATTTCTTTTGCATATTTTTTTACCTGATTTAGTTTATAGGGAGAACCCTAGTTTTTGGATTAAGGTTTAGTCTAGTGAAGGTTGTGGTTTCATGAAAGTTCAAGTTTAGAGTTGCTTGTGAATTATCCATGAACTTAAGAAATGCAAAAATGGGAATATCATGATTAATGAAAATGGGAAGCATGTAGCTAAATTTAGGAAACTTGAACTAGGAATCAATCAGAATCAAGGAGGAAACTTCACAATCAATGAGAGCTTTGGCCATTCCATAATTGTCACAGAACTATGGCTGTTCCATAATTGTGGTTTTATTTTCATTTCATAATATTGCCAACTTATCTAGTATCATGAAGTGTAATGTCTTAAGTAAATCAATTCTGATAAATGCGCATTACATGAAACACTAATGAACACATTGCAAAATTTATAGACTTGTAAATCATTCAAGTATTATTTTCATTTGTTTTCCACCATTGATAACCTTTTAGTTAACCAGATATTATATACAAAGTGATGATAAGAACCTGGTGGTTGAAGAGAAACTTAAGTTGGGAGTTTTATGCTTGATTGCAATTTATCCTCAGACGGAGCTACAAGAGACTTTTAACAATGTTGAAAGGTGCTATCAATCCTTGTGCTGATTGTGAACATGTTGATCTGCTTAGCCCAAACTTCAACCGGTGCCTTCTTTTCTCTTCTTGGGTTGTCAATAGTTCTTGTGCGTGTGCGTAGGCCTATGTGACTAAAGTGAATATTGATGGGATGAAATGGGACTTTTTATTGAATTATCTTTTCTTTGGAGCTTTCTACTACTATCTCAAGTAAATTTTTTTTTTTTCAGGCATAAAACTCCTAACTTAAGTTTCTCTCGAGCTACCAAGTCTTTATCGTCATATTATTTATGATATCTAGTTAACTAAGCAGACAGAATAATGAGGCATCAATGGGAAGAAAAAAAATCTCATCTTATGGAAGCTTTTCTGTTGATGTGTTTTGTTGCTACATAAGATTTGATGTTTCTTTCTTAATTTCTTTGGCCATTGAATTTATTATTTTTGAGCAATAAAGTTAATTGTTTTTCCATGTATTCTTATCTATGAGACAGAGGAGACTGTATCTGTTCCTTGTGTGAACCCTCCTTTGGATGGAGAAGCGACAGTCCAAGAAGAAAAGAAAGAAGAAGATTCTGGTCGGAGGAAAAGAAGAAAGAGTGGAACTGCCTTATTATCTACACCTCAAGCAAAACAGAATGGAAATATATCATCATCCAGACCCAAGCGAGCAAAACCGGTTAGAGCTGAAATACCACCTCCCACACCTAAGCTAACAAAAAAGAAAGGAGCTAAATCATCATCCACCACTAAGCGGACAAAAGGGAATGAAACTACGATATCATCCACACCTAAGCGAAAAACTAGGCGTTCTTCTAAACCATCCATCCCCAACGATGAAGGTGGTGCATTTAGCATGCAAGAATCAATGGTTGATCCAATTCCTGAGGATTTTGATAACTATCTAAATTCTTTGGAAGACATTCTAACCCAGCCTGTTTCTGAAACCCAAGTACCCTCTGATACAATTGAATCTTCTGTCATTCAAAATGAAATGGCAGAGGCTCGAAGTAGGCTTTCTTCCCTTCTTGCTATGGACTTTCCTTCATTAGTTTCATCGGATCACATTTTCGAACTTACAACTTTAGCATCCAAACTTCGAAGTGATCCTAATATGAATGCTGAACAACTTGTTAAATTGAAGTTGGTTGAAGAAATTACATCATTTAGTGAGGTTTTCCTAGAGAGCAGGGAATTAATTGAGCAGGTTGATGAATTCTTTGCTACCCTTGAGGCTAAAAAGGCCAAGGTTGCCTCTCTGAAGAATGAATATAGTGAATTGAGGGACAAGGCAGACCAGCTTCAATCACAGGTGGATTCAAACTTATCGACGGTGCAAGAAATCGACAATCAAATTGCTTTACTTCAATCTAGGCGAGCTGAACTTACTAATGCAATTCAGACTAACAAGGCAGCAAAAGTTGAGTTGACATCTGCTCAGAAGATGGTGGCAAATGCAATACCAAGAGTTGTGCATGAGATTCAGCTTGCCAATGCCAAAATACCAGACTTGGAGTTGAAGAAGACAAATGCAATGAAGCGTGAAGCTGAAATTCTTGCAAAATTTGCCCCTCTTCATGGGTTCTCAGTTTAAGCAATGTCTTTAGTGCTATGCTTTTGTGTTTGTTTTGTAGTAATACTCCTGTTACAAGGTTAAGTTCAAGATACCATCCTTCTGTAATGGTTTTATAAGTTGTATTCCCTCTGTAGAAACTAACTTTGATCCAGATTAGAAGCTTTTATTTGTAATTGTTTGTCTTTCTAGTTAGTTTTAGTTGTGTTGCCATTCAGAAATTCCAACTCCTCGGTACAGAGAAAATGGTTAAAACGAATAATGATGAGAAAACCTCGTCAACTTTGCCATGACTAATAACTACGTGGTGGCCTATGGTCATGTATAGTAAATAACACGGTTGTAATGTTGACTATTAAACCTAACAACTATAATATATTAAGTTAAAATGAACACTTCTAAAGCAATGTTTTTTGTAGAAGATATGTTTGATGTCTTTAATTTAATTTAATACATTTCTTGTATAGTGTTTATAATAAAAATGTTTTATATTACATTTTATTTCGGCATTCTAAATATATCAAGTATTTAGTAACTCAAACGGCTTATAATAAGAATATTTTATATTACATTTTATTTTGGCTTACTACATATATCAAATGTTTAGTTATTCTCAAAAAAAAAAAAAAAAAAATATTAGTAAATCAAGTGGGCAGACATATTTATAAATTCTGAATATATATATATATATATATATATATATATCAAGATTCGGCAAGTCCAGTTGTTTTGGACTGAATGTCCTGATTCAGAGATTAGTCCGTTATTAATCTCTCTCCAGTTGTTAGGGTTTTTTTGATTGGCGCTTCATTTCATTTCTGTATTTATGCGAGGTAGATTTTGGAATTAAATTGTGCGTGTTCAAATTCTCAACTTCCCCCTCTCTATTCGGTTTTCATTGTAATCCGCTTTGAAAATTCTGTCTTCTCTACGCACCGAATTCAAGTCCTCGCTTCTCCTCGAATTCATAATCTTTCTCTGTTACCGAGACCTGTGAGTGTGAAGTCCAGAGCCTGTTCCTCTCAGGTTAAATCTATGAGTCCATCCATTAATTTTTTTATTATTTTTGTTTACGTTTTGTAGGAATTTTTAATTTTACGAATTTAGTTAGTCAAGACTTTCCCTAGCTTGCGCGCTCGATTCTTTACATGTTACAAGAACTCATGTTCCAGTTTTTCTCTTTTCTTGAATTCAGTCTCCTTATTGTCATATAAAGTTGGAAGTTGGAACTCTAATCTCTTCTTGGTTCCTACGAAGAGCTAGCGTGATCAGGTGAGGCTTTGGATCGGAGTTTTTGTTGGTTTACAGAAACTGGAACTCCGTAGTAATGCGTGATCAAAGAGTTCTATGTCTTTTTACACCGTAGTAGTGTTTGTCTTTTTACATTAGTATTTTATTCAGTTTGATCAAAGAATTCTATGTTGTCTCGTCTCTTTAGTTTTTCTTTTTTTAAATAAGAGTTAATTATCCATCATTTGGTTTACGCTTATATTGCTATCTACTGATAACTTGGGTAATTATAAAATTTCAAGCTAATTAGTGAAAATTGTTCAATGTATGCTTCAATTTTTTTTATACTGACTATGAAGTTGCTCATGAAACAGAGCAAATAAAGTTAAATCACTTAGTGATTTTCTACTTATGAGATCTTAAGGCTTCCTTTCTTGTTATTGGCAACAAATTTTTGACATTTGATACTGTTCAATAATAGCTATTTGTCAGCTTAGAATGGAATCAATGGAAATTGATAAGGAAAGTAATGGAAAAGCACCAAGGCTGAGGGAAAATGGTTCCCATCTAAAGCCTGTTGCACCTGAGGAGTCTGGTGAAGGTCTGCCTTATGCTCCTGTGGATTGGCCAAAACCTGGTGATGTTTGGAGTTGGAGAGTAGGGAGACGAGTTGCCTTTACTGGACATTTCTTGGATAGGTACTTATATCTTCCACATCGTCTTAATCGTCCTGGAAGTATACCTGGTAAGAAACGTGGATTTGCAAGCAGGCTTTCAGTTGAACGGTATATCCGATCAGCATTCCCTGATGCAAACATTGAATCTTTTTTTGCTTCATTCAGCTGGAGAATACCTTCCAAAGTGTTGCCAACAAATGGTTAGTTCTACATTGTGCTGCTTTATATATTATTTGTTATGTGTGTTATTTTTCTCGTTTTTCTCTTGTAATATGATTGGCTTCAATAGTTTTTTCTGGAATTAGTGAACTCTCATTCACTATATACAGGCTAGCATTTGATCAAAATGATATCTCATAATGCATGTAACCTAGTGGTTTTAGTAGGCCATGGTCTTCAAGTCAAACATATGTTCCTTTTGATCAAAACTAAATTTAATATACACCACCTTGAAATGAATAATAGACCTGGTGATGTCAACTTTTAGAGAGCCAATCACCATTAACTTACTGAAGTACTAGTGGTTAAGAGTGAAGCATTTTTTTTTTTTTTTTTTTGGGTTAAATGCAAATTGAGTGCCTCATGAAGGTTTTTGCATTAGAGATGAAAGAGCAAAATTAACACTTGCCGACCTGTGGAACCTCACTATTGTGTGGTCGAAATTTCACGCCATGGACTTTTGTTTATATTATTAAATATTTTTATTTCATCACATCAAATAGGTTGGTTACTTGGTTCTATTACTTGGTAGATAGGTTTTTGGCTGACTAGGTTGTCAGTCTGAAACTCAGGATATGCTTCTTTTTTTAAGCTACAAATCCATTTTCTTTCAGGATGTTATTGTACTTTGGGTTTGATCTAGCAGTCTGTTGAATATATTCAGATGGTTTCTTAGTGCTTATTGATTGAACTCCGAAGCTAATATTTTTGAATATACAAGGGTGATCTGCCATTTTATAAGTGGCTTTTGCTTCCGAGCATGCTAAAGGCTTAGAGAAGTTTTTCTTTATAACAAAGATAACTTTTAATAGGTAATTTAGAGGAGCATGTCCTTCCAGCTTTTGAAGAAACAATTGAAAATTCGGAGTCAGATTCACAGTCTGACGGTGTGGCTTGTAAGGCTGGAAATAAGAGGTGCAACAGTCTCACAACAGAAGCAGAAAGTCAATCTAAAGCTGCAATGCCCTGTGATATTTGTTGCAGTGAACCTCGTTTCTGCCGAGATTGTTGTTGTATTTTGTGTTGCAAGACTGTAAATTCAAAGTATGGAGGTTACAGTTACATCAAATGTGAGGCATTGGTCAGTGAGGGTTATATGTGTGGTCATGTTGCTCATGTTGACTGTGCTTTCCGGACTTACATGGCTGGGACAGTTGGAGGAAGCATTGGCCTAGATGTTGAGTACTATTGCCGTCGTTGTGATGCACGGACAGATCTGATTCCACATGTTATGAGGCTTTTGCAAACTTGTGAATCAATTGATTCTTGTGAAGAAGTAGAAAAAGTATTAACTGTTGGTATTTGCATTTTACGTGGGTCCCAGAAAATCAACGCAAAAGGGTTGCTGAACAGAATAGAATCAGTCATTTCTAAGGTAAAGTTGCATACTCTAGATATGAGACTTTGCTTTTGCCAAAACTAGCAGTATGATAATTTGGTGCTTACATCAGCTTAAATGCGGGACCAGTCTTGAGGATGTGTGGAAAGTTGAAGAGGATGTCTCAGTTATTTGCACAGGTAAATTTCATTTTAGTCTGTTTTGTTTAAAAAAACCTTCCAAAAAAATAATCTTCTCATTGTTTGGTTGTGTTGAACTAAGAAAGACACGACAGCCTTCAAGTATGCTTTGGATTAAGCAACTCCAATTACCTAACCAGTCCATTATTCTAGTAAACTATGATTTTAAGGATGCATAACTCATCATTTTCTTTTATTTAGTGTTTGATAACAATCTTAGGGATCCAGATAATAAATTTGCCTTTCTTTTTGATTTTCAAAGTTTGTTTTGATGTTAGGAAGGGAGATGCAGGTTTTCCTGTGAGTTGTAATTGTATAGATAATATCTTCCATGATGGAAGCTCAAAGCTTCAACTTCTCTTTGGATTCATTATTCATGCTTTCTTATTTTTGCTTCAAAAGATTCAGCTGTTTTTATGGTATTGAACTTTCCTGCGAGCAGTTTCAAATTCTTTAGTTAGCATGCGAGAGTTTAGAAGAAAGCTATTTTCAAATTTAGCTATACAAATCATCTAATCAGGAAAAAGCTAGCTTTACAAGATGTGTAAAATGAATTTTTGAACTAAAGAAGCCTGAAGCATAGAAAGGTACTTATCATGGTTGGAGTTTGGCTCAGGGAGGGGAATACTGTATGAGGTTGCAGGTTCCCCATGTGGAGGTGATTAATGCTCCATAAAGAATATAATTGAAAACTCAAAGTTTCAGATTCTCTTTTTCCTGCAATAGATCTCAGGGGAAAAGTGTTTCTAAGTTTTGTGCTTCTGGCGATTTTGCTTGTAAGGAAGCAAGTGTCCTGAACTTTAAATTGAGCTATTTATAAGGACTTCTTACGGTGTAAAACATGAGAGGATACTATGTTAAACAATCTAGATTTGAGAAAGGTGCCCCTGATTTGGCTTTCTGCTCAGTGTCAACCTGAATGGAATCCCTGTAGTTGCATGCATAGTGGTATAAGTCTGGGGATGAGAAAGAAATGCATGTCTTACTCAGGTTTTGGTCTCAGATACGGTGATTGCATGGATGTTGTAATCTTTCAGCTCGGTCAGTGAACATGTCTTCCTGGTCAATGCAGCGTTGTGAAACCACCTGCACAGTTATTGTTTCCTTTCTGTAAATTTTCTCCTCATTTTTGTTATTTTCCTCTACAAGATTTTGACCATTTCATGTTTTAGAGGTTTCCTGATCATTTTATGGTTGTGAATGCATCCATGTGTATTTGCAATTCTTTTTTTTTTTTCTTTTTTGTAGTTGTATGTGTGAGGCAAAGGAAGAGAGGTTTGGGGTGCTTGTAATTACATTTAAACTCATTTAAGATATGTATTATTTGGACATAGGTGCCTCTCCTGATACAAAGGTGGAAATTACTGATCAGCAAGACCATTTAGACACTAAGTCGCCTGATATTTTGTCTATATCTTCTGATTATCAAGCCGAAACTCTAAAACTGGAGGATGAGATTGATCAGGCCCTCTATCAACTACGGAAGTCTCAGGCATCTGAATACAAAATTGCAGAGGAACGACTTTATGCTCAAAAGAAATATCTTCAGAACCTCTATCAGCAACTTGAAAGAGAGAAGTTAGAAATGACACGCCGCAGATCGGGTACCAAGACAGATGCCTCACTGAGCACCGTCTTGAACAGGGTGGATCAGATAAAGCAGGAAATGGCAAAACTCAAGGATATGAGACAAGTGGCCAAGGGATTTGGAAGGACTTCCAAAAGTATCCTCAAGGAACATTTTGGAGTGGACACAGAAGAATAAATTCTAACGTTTACTTAAATGTTTCAAGATTTCCAACTGTATTGTGTCCATGCTTGACACTTGATCTGGTACAGTTGATTAGATCTGGTGTCGGAGGGTGCAACAGATTCAGCTGTTGTCGAAGTCGCTCACGTGAGAACTTATTGCGGAATTGTCCATGGCACATTTGCGTGAAGCTGCTAGGAGTTGTGTTGGTGCAGGCTTAACATCTGCATTGCTACGTTTTCGATTAGCACAAGGAATTCAATTTTGGTAGAGTGACTTAAAATCTTGCCCACTATCTTTTTCATTTTTTTTTAGATGACAACTCTGTTAGAAGGTTTACTTTAATTGTAAAATTTTGCAGTTCAATTTTTCTTTAATCTTCATCAAGATTTGTGATATCATTAGATACCCATGTGACTTCTGATCGTATGAACTTTTATAGCTTGAAGCCTTTAAGGTATAGGAGATGGCAGACAATATTCTTTCAGGAAAGTGTCTGAAGAATCTATAAAACGAGGGAAGAATTAAAACCGAAAAACATCATTCGCATTTTCGCTTGTTCAGGGGAGCTTCTGGTTTTGAAACCAAATTTTTTAACGATTGATGATAGCTTCAACGGTTTGACAATTATTGAATTCTTGAAATTGTTTACGTTCTTTTGTTTGTTTATTACAAATTTTGAGGGGAAAAGGAATACCAACTATGAGTTTCATTACAGTTTCATTATTTATTGATTAATAATGGCACGCAACAAGTTATCATTAAAGATATTTGACTTCAAACCTTCCAGATAGATCAGATCAAGAAATGAAATTCAGAATAATTTTTTCATGCGAAATGAATTCCCATACCAAGAAAGAAGCCAAAGCATAAATTCGTAGCAACACTGAAAAGAGGCAGACTTGTGGCAGTGAGAGATTCCAAAGAGCAAAAGCATATATATATATATATATATATATCCCTTTCAAAAAAAAAAAAAAAAAAAAAAAAAATATATATATATATATATATATATATATATATATGCAGTACCTATAACTGAGAATTCTCAAGGGTGACCATACAACACTTCTTTTTTATTTAATCCAAGAACAGGAGCTGCCATATGAAAATTATGTCTCAAGCAAGAAATATATATATATATAGATATAAGAAATGCTTTTCCACGCAAGGTTTATCAACTTTACGTGTCAATCTAAAGAAGGAAATGGTGGGGATGATTCCTCTTTAGCCCCCAAAAGGAATGAACCAGCAATTAACTTTGAAATAACAAACCCAAATGTTATGCTTTTAGTTTCTTATAACTCAAAATGAATTAGTATATTAAGACAAGCTAAATTTTGCAGTGAAAAGAACCTAGGAAAAGGCGGCCAGGATATGCTAAATGCATAATGAAGGGAATGCAACATCAGCAAAGCACTTCTTAGCCTTTCTCGAGATACAAAAAGCGGAGGGGAAGGTGGGGAGGGTCCAGCAATGGGTATCAAAATACCACACATCTTTATTTACGTCTACTAAACCAGGCCTTGATCGTGATACATCATAAATAGTAAAATTCTTCATTCAAGTTAGGTAAGGTTCGACAGTCTTGCTATGGAGGACGGAGAGCCAATTCTAAGGCTATTCTTAGGAGGGGAGAATATAGAAATTAAACCCAAATTATCTGTGCAAAGCAAGCGCTAAAATCAGGCGCCAAAAAAGAGAGTTTCTAAGGAACCATTATCATTCATGGTAATCACAGCTGTGAAGTAGAATTCAACCCCTTACCTAGTTTGGTTCAACAACAAAATTATTTATCAGTTACGAAGCTCGCTAGCTAGGGCTATTTGCAGCATGGAACTGAGAAAACAAGATTGATCTAATAAGGAAATCATGTAGAATAGGACATCAGAAAAGCATAATATGATAAGAATCACCAGGTCAATTAGGAACAGAAAGGAGCTAAAGAAGTCATAACACGCTGAAAGTTTGTATACACAACAAAAATTAATTCTTAAGCAAAAGATTTGTCATGCAAAAAGAAAAGATCAAGTGGAGTAAAAAGCCTCAAAAGATAATATAAATTTATCATTTCTTCGCAAAAAAAAACTTGAAATGCTAGCAAGCATATTTAAAGTACAAGCCTAAAAGACAAATGTAAGACTCAATCCAAGAGTAGGCACACCTTTATAAAGATACACCTAATGGATGGGAAGCATATATTCTTAACCAAGAAAGAAAGAAAGAAGCAGTTTTCGGCATTAAAGCATTAGTAGTTGTCATGTTGCATTATAATTTCAGAAATGCAACAAAGAAGTAGAAAAAAGAGCACAAGCAAGCTATTTGCCAATGAGTTCTAGCCAATATGAGAACTTTTAGGTCTTGAATTTTGCATGATCAAAACATGAGAATAGCACACAACATTATTCAATTAAAAACACATACAAATTTTACGATTTACTAGAAGTTTTAATCTATCAAATATCAGAACAATTTCACAAATTCCATTATTGCTATCATTTCTGCTCTTCTCATCCTCTAGACGGTATCAAAAGAAAAAAGAAATGCCCAAAAAAAATGGAAACTTTAGGTGCATCGCATGATCATGCCAAAACAACATAAACCTACTAACTATCAATTTCCATATTCAATGCCAACATCTGCAAATATTCATATGCAAAAATTAAAGAAACCTTAGTTTCATTCAATAACAAAAGCAAGCATACAAAACCTAATCCAACGGCGAACTTCAAAGGCTAACTTCAACAACAACATTCATTTAAAGAAAAAGTACAAAATCCAAAAGCTAGAAAGCAGTAATTATAATTATCACTGTACAAGCACAAGCCTAGCATTGTTATTATTATTGTTATTATTTCCCATACCTCCTCTAAAGTCTCCGTTACTATCATTCCCTTCTTCCTCCACTTCATCTCCCTTGGGCACAGTCACAATCAACTCTCCGTCTGTTAAAACCGCGCTAGCTAGCTCCGGCCGCGTCGATTCTGGCAGTCTGAACCTCCACATATCCAATTCCAAATCATCTAATGAAGATAATTCTAGATACCCATTTGGCCTAATCACGATTTTAGTAACACCAGGATGGATTTCGATCGTGTGGGCCCTCACTTCCCCAATATTATCGGTTTCCGCCACGAATCTGAAGCAATCAGGGTTTTCTTCCACCGAAACGTCCGCATCTGATCGGAAAGGAAGCTCCAAGACCCGGCTAAAGATGTGGGGTAGCCTCCTCAGCTTCTTGTGGGACCCACCGGAAGATGGGTCCCTCCGATGATGGTTGATATTATTGCTACCGGTGGTATTGTTGTTGATATAGTATTGGATTGTTATGTTGTTTCTTTTTTTGGGCATTGGATGGACCTTCATGGTTTCTAGGATTTGATCTTGGTTATTGTTGTTGTTTGTGTTGTTGTGTGTGCAAGAACAAGAAATGGACCAAGATTGGGGTACAATTAATAGCAGCAGAATAAAGATTCTCTTCAGATAAAAGATGATGGGTAAAATTGATCTTTGATGGGAATCAAAATCTTTGAAATGATTCTGATTATGGAATTGAAAAGGTGTAATAATGATCATAAAAAATGAAAAAAAAAAAAAAAAAAAAAACAAATGGTGGAGTTTCTTGGTTGAGGTTTGACGAGAACCTAAAGGAAAACCACCACAACCCTAGGCCTAAAAGAGAAATGAGACTTCGGAGGTTGATTGTTCTCTTGTGTGCGTACCAGATTGAGTGCAAATAAAAGAGAGAAATATTCTATTTCAATGGAAAATTTTGAGAGGCAAGGGAGAGAAAAAAAAATAAAGAAGAAATAAAGGGTTTCTTCATAAAATCTCCTCCTTTGGGAGTGTAGAGTGGAGAGAACGAATCACCCCCAAGGGATAAAAGAGAATGAGATTTTATAATTGTCCGTTTCATCTCATAAAATTACAAAGAATGCCATTTTCTTCGGGACTCTTTTATTAAAAAAGAAAATTAGAGAGAGAGAGATGTATAAATATTTTTGTATCCTTACATTATAGAATGTCACAAAAAGGTTGAAACATAAAAAGAAAGGTCTAATTTTAGGAGATGGAAACTAAATGGTATATAGATTATAGAGTGACTAATTAGATAGTTAGATTGAAGTTCGATTTATAATGCTGCTGATGCTGTGTTGGGTAATGGGTAGTTTAATCACATTTTCCGCGAACCAAAGTTGCAATCTTTGTCAACCCAAACGCGGGAGAGGAAGGTTACATGCCAAAACCACCATCGCATCAAAGAAATTCGGTCATCAAATTAGTTCTTCAACAAAAGATGGAAAACAAACTCTAATTTATCCTACTCCCACCCTTTAATCTTGAGTTCTCATTTTACTTTTATTTAATGGGTACTTGTCGTGCGTGTATATATACTGTACTCTTAAAATGTAAGAAAAGACGGATGTATAATTATATAAATTATAATGGGTAATTGATTATACAATCTCTATTATTTAAATATTTGCAGAAACCACTGGTGGGTTCTCAGGCATAATCCAGTGTTAATGAGTAGTTATCGGGGGAGTCTGAACTGCCAAATAGTGACGAATTAAGGATGTGCTTTCTACTAATATATGCATCAAGCAAATCTCTAGTAACATCAAGAACATAAAAGATGGGTTATTGGACAACTATATTTAACTAGCTTAATTAGGATTCCAACCACATCTTATCCAAAAATAAGAAAAAACAAAGCAACTGTTTGATTTTGATACTAAATTCATGGGATTTTTTTATATAAAAAACCTGATAATGTAAAGACAAGAAATGAAGTTTCTATGATGCTTCCTAGAATATGATGAAGTGGTCTTCATCTTGGACTCAAAAACCATCTCAAGGCTCAACCTTTACTTCGGCTTAAATTTGTCTCCACCATATAATTTTTTGGCCAAGTGCGTGCGGTAGGGTCCGGACTCCGGAGAAAGGCTGTAGTTTATGCTCATTGTACTTTCCCGCCGTAACTGCCTCCACAAACATGCAGTTTTAACAAAATCACCATCTCTGCTCTCTGCTACTATTAAAAAAAATTTGCAAGCCAAGGCATAAAAAGGCCATATCACAAGTTGAAGTTATGACATTTTAATGCACCTTGTTTGAAGCTTTACCTGCCTTGAAACCCATAAGCACAGGCACGTGCATGAAGAAAGGAGGGGGGACTTGAGATTTGATTTTGTCTCAAAAAGTGCCTTTAATATGCTGACACCACATGCAATATAAACGAACTGTTAACCCCCACTATACTTTTTCTCCTCCAGTGAAGAGTTAGCAAATGCAATATCCAAACATCTTTCCAAGAACTCTGATCTTTGGGTGCTTATGAAGGGCTGGATAAATAGCCTCAAGATTTGGCCACAGATTTGAACTAGCAAATGCATATCATACAATAAACGTTGGAATTCCCTAAACGCCAACTACTTAGCCCTTCAACAATGATCATGCCTATTCCTCATTCGAGGGCAATCTTGAAGTCACAAATATTGGCAACACCATTCAAAAAGAGGAGTTCCTCCATCAAGCTGCCAAGGCTCACGCGATGCATGGCTAGCTTTTCAACATTCTATGAAACATAATAACATTAATTTTGGATAATGATTTGCAGACATATTCTAGTCCACTGCATGGGTTCACAGAGATAAAAGCTGCCTATGGAAATTTTGTAAGATAGGGTAGTTCAACAGCAGAAGGTACAGACATTTGGCAAATATTTGCATCTACAATTTCCAGCAAGCATATCCTTTATTGTTCTCTCATAGACATTTGGCAAGTTTAAATTTGCTGCGGTTGTACTTGATTCAAGCCTAAAGACTCGCGATGGAGAATCCGACGCCTACGGCGAGATCTTCTATGGTTACGACTAAGTGGTTTGGCAGGTGTGCTTGATGTGCTAGGGTGATGAATCTCCTCCACCGGTGCTATGCAACCAAAAATACCATCTAGAGGGTCTTCCATCAGATCAGCACTGGGATTCATCTAAAGCAATAGGATATATAAGATATATATTCCATAGAAAGGCTCATTTCATATTTCAGTTGAACTCACTGATGGACAAATGAAAGCAGCAATATCAATATTGAATGATAAATCAGAGAAACATTTTTCCCCTGCTTTCCCCACCCCTTGACCCACCTTTTCCAAAGCACAAGTATTCTTGCAAAGGCTCAAAGACTGGAAAGAGTTCACCACAATTGAAAAGGTTGGCAAATAGTTATTATATTACCATTATCAAATTGCTTTTTTCTAAAATAAGAAAGCAAGCTCTTTTAAGATGTGGAATACAATTTCCAAGGTCATAACTGGTTACTGATAGATATGGCATGTACTTCCCATGAAAATAAGTTAAACCAGTACTTCCCATGAAAAGAAGTTAAACTAGCCTTTAAGAAGAATACTGCATTAAGAAGCAGATGACTCGATGCCAAGCAGTATATTGTGAAAGGGAGACCTATTCTAATATAACTAGATTTTAAACTTCTACTATACACCATAATAGCCACCTAACAGCCTACCTGTGGAGAACATATGACTAGCACGTCTGAAAACTCTTTTACAATCAAGATTTGAAATAGACCTAAGAAAACCTAGCTAACATGCACAGTCCATGTCAACGAGATTAGGAGTATGTTTGTGTTGCAATCATGTCCAGTTTTTCTGCAGTCATTCTTGACTTTGTAATGATTGCCAGTAAAAGAAGCCGCACCTATAATCACATAGAAAACTAAGGTTACTGCACTTACAGGAACTTGCTTGGACTCCACATGTGCCTTCTTACTATCAGAATCATTGTGGGAAAGTAAGTCACTCTGTGTCTCACTGTCATTTGTCGCTTGACCATAAGCAACATTGTCCCCAGAGAAATTTCGATAGCGCCACCTTAAATTTGGTTTATCTGAACTTGAGTCATCAAACACTTTCTCTGGATAGAAACGTCTAGCCATCTGTTTCATTAACCAAGGATCATCCTGATGTTTATTAACAACGCTGCCAATGAAACATCCATTCATCAGTACACAATATGTCTCTGAGTGTTTTGAACAGAGATTAAGAACGAAAGGGATGAGGAGATATTAGACGGCTATGGAGAAAGGAGAAAATTGCTTTTACTCTTAAACAAAGGACATTTTTTGTCAGATCAGACACAGAAAGAACCAAAACTAAAATCCAACAATATATCAGAGAAACTTTTATTTACTACTGAATGGAGCATAATTGGGAGGAAGAGAGAGGGAGAGAGGGGAGAAAGAAAAAAGAAGGGGGAGCAACACTATGATAGGTCATGACAGAAAAAGAAAATCCAACAATATATCAAAAACTTTTATTTACTACTGAATGGACCATGATTGGAGAGGAAGCGGGGCAGGGGTTGCAACACTACAATAGATCATACAGGGAAGAAGAAGATCCAAAAACATCAGAAACATTTTTATTTGTGCCAATAAGCATACATTCATACAGTAGTAAAAGTTATAACTGATTAATGACTGAAATTGTTAGTGGAAAAGAAATGGATTGACAAAATGTTCCTCAGAAATAGTGGGCCTAAAGGCAATTAGTTAACTTATGCTAGGAAAATGGCTTTTTTCAAAGTACAAGGAACAATTGTAGTAGCTGCCAAAACTTTAGTTTATACCAGTTTAAAGGTTGATTGGACAATTTTACCCTGATGGCTTGCTAGTTTTTCAAAATCCAATTCGGCACGGATCAATATCAGTCAATTTTCTCTCAACCTAACCTAGTAATCTCAAAACAGTACATGCAAAACAGGTTGCTTCAGGCTTGTTAATTAACTAAAAAGAGCAAGTACGCCTTGTCAAAATGTCTATTCAATGTACCAGAAAAGCTTGATCTATTTACCCATATAGCATTAAAACCAAAAAGGACACTGCTGATAATAAAAATGATGTGAAGGTACCTACATATTTGCTAATACCCCTTGCAATCGACTTCCATCCAGATTAAGAAGATGATCAACACAAGAATTTAGGGACCTATTTAATCTCTGCAATCCATACAAAATAGCAGCTCCTACAAAAAAAGTAACCCTTGTTGAACTACAAAAGGAAAGAATTCAAAAGGACATAGTAGTCAGGTTATGCAGGAGAGGGGGGCAGAGATTTTATGCGCGTTCACATTACCTCCAGAAATGTAGAATCGAGTTTTTAGCTTCCACGTTGCTGCTAGAAGACCAGAATTATTAGACAACCAGCAGGATAAACTTTGAATTTAATATACATGATTAAACACCAATTTGATTCCATGACACATTAGAGCTTAATAAACTAGGAAATACTTAAAAGAGGAGGGGGGAGGGGTTGTCACATCAACAAGAAAAACACGCATGACAGGCTAAATATAATAATATTTCAAAAAAATTTCCCGCAGAACTAATTGCACTAGAGAAGCATAAAAGATTGGGTAGATTAAAAATTCCGATTATAGAAATAACCAAAAACAATCAGTAACAGATCATTTCAAAGCATGCAACAATATGAAAACAACAACAAGAATCAAATTAATTTTGTAAGATGAAACTGAAAATCTCAAGTATCCAATATCCTCAGTTCTGTCTGGTTAAAATTTTCTTTTTTTCCGACATTTTGCTGCTAGGGCTATGAATAAATGAAAAATCAATGTGATATCTCGGTGACCTCTTATTGCCAAAGATAATGGGCACAGCTAATATGATACTTTTGGGTCGACCAACTTTTCTATGGGGGCTGTAGGGGAAAAAAATCCATGTAATATGACGTGTTGTAGTTTGAGTTCTATAAAGTTCTTTTTTAATGTTTTCATTTTCCTCCAAAGTAATCAATGGATAAATAAATAAAATATCTGTAGCCTTTGGGTTTAAAAAAACAAATTATTTTTTCAATATTCCAATCCAAGACATCAATTCTATTATAATCAAACACACCATAACACAACCCCAATCTTTGAGGTAGTGACTAACATTTGCATCAGAACCAAATCACCGATAGAATTACATATGGTAGACATTAATAACAAAAAGAAAAAGCACACACCTGCCAGAGTAGCGCAACCACCAACAACATTGCCGACTATAAATTCCGCTCGAGCCTTATGTATGCACGTTTGAAATACTTTTTGTTCCTCAGGCGTCAGTTTCTCCTAAAGGTTATCCCAAGAAAAGATAAATTAGGGCTGCAAAAATACCAAAAACTTTTTGCTTTCACTTTCATAATACATAATTTCAAGCTCCCGCTTAGTCCGCGTTTTTTAAAGCAATTTTCTTGAATCCTAGTAAACAAGATGAAAGTTACGGACAAATGATCTGATCTGATTTGCAATATCCCATTTCAAAATCAATAGAACGACTTCTACAAAGCAAATTTTCGATAGCATGAATGAGTTTCAAAGAAAATCATAAAGTTTTCACCAGTAATTTCTACACTATGTGTAGGTATTGCAACCACATTATTCCACGATATAATCATAAGCTATCGAGATTTAGGGATTATAGGAGCCGTTACCTCTTTATCGAAGGTAAGAATAGAAGGCCTAGGAAGAATAAGCAGAAGAAAAAGGTACCTTTCGGGAATTAAGGACATGTAGGAGCTCGACAAAAACTTCAGCCATTTTGCTCCAAATTCTTGCTGTGATGTAAAATGGTACCACCAGAGCCAGCAAAGCGATATCACTGATATGCTTTTCTAGTTTTTAGATGTTAGAATAGAAAGGTGATAGCTTTAATGGCTGGGCCCAAAGTTCAAAGTCAATATGAACCGAGATATGGCAAATGTTACTGCTACTGGCCCAAAGCCCCAAAATAAATAGCGAAGCAACATTTTGTTATTTTAGCCTGCAAAACCCAAAAATCCCATGATAAAAAATGTCAGCTTCAACTTCACCCGCCTTACCTCTTCCCCTCAGTTCCGCCACTATCCACACTACTCTCCTCCCATTTCTTTCCTCCTCTTCCACTTCTCTCTACCACCTCAAACAAGTGCATGCCCAAATATTGCGCTCCAGTCTCTCCCCCTCCATTCTTCTCAAACTCATTCTCTCGTCATCTTCCTCCATCTCCAGCCTTGAATATGCCCTTTCCGTCTTCACCCACCTTCCTACTCCTCGCCCTGCTCTCTCCAACAAATTCTTGCGGGCTTTATCTCGTAGTTCGAAACCTGAAACTGTCCTTTTAGTCTATGAAAAGATACGGGAAGATGGCTTATTCGGCGTGGATAGGTTTAGCTTGCCCCTGCTGTTAAAAGCAGCTGCGAAGGTCTCTGCTTTGAATGAGGGGATGGAGATTCATGGAGTTGCGACTAAGTTGGGATTTGATAAAGACCCGTTTGTACAAACAGGTTTAATGAGTTTGTACTTGGCATGTGGAAAGATTTTGGAGGCACGATTGGTGTTTGATAAAATGTCTTACCGAGATGTTGTTACCTGGAGCATCATGATTAATGGGTAGGCTTGTTGATGCTGCAGTATTGCGTTTTTCTATTGCATGATAAAATGTTTTTGACTGATATCCATTTTGCTACAGGTACTATCAAAATGGACATTTTGATGAGGCCTTGAAATTTTTTGAAGAGATGAAAAGCTCTAATGTCCAGCCAGACAAGGTGGTTCTCTCAACCATAATATCAGCTTGTAGTCGAGCTGGAAATTTAAGCTATGGAAAAGCAGTCCATGATTTCATTATTGAAAATAATATTGAGGTTGACCCTCATCTGGAGAGTACACTTATCTTTATGTATGCAAATTGTGGTTGCATGGATATGGCCAAAGAATTATTTTTTAAGATGTCATCTAGAAACTTGGTTGTTTCAACCGCCATGGTTTCTGGCTATTCAAGAGTTGGAAATGTTAAAGACGCGCGCTTGATTTTTGACGAAATGGACAAAAAGGACTTGGTCTGCTGGAGCGCAATGATATCTGGTTATGCTGAGAGTGATCAGCCTCAAGAAGCTCTTAATCTGTTTAACGAAATGCAAGCCTTAGGGATAGAACCAGATGAAGTTACCATGCTGAGTGTAATCTCAGCTTGCGCTCATCTCGGTGTGCTAGATCAAGCCAAAAGGATCCATATGTTTGTTAACGAGAGTGGGTTTGGAGGAGTTTTACCAGTCAACAATGCCCTCATTGATATGTATGCCAAATGCGGATGTTTGGAAGCAGCAAGAGCAGTTTTTGAAAAGATGCAAAGAAGAAATGTGATATCTTGGACTAGTATGATAAATGCCTTTGCTATCCATGGGGATGCCAATAGTGCTCTAAACTTTTTTCATCGGATGAAAGATGAAAACATTGAACCTAATGCGGTAACATTTGTAGGCGTGTTGTATGCTTGTAGCCATGCAGGTCTAGTAGAAGAGGGCCAGAAAATTTTTGCATCAATGATTAATGACTATAACATCTCTCCTAAACATGAGCACTACGGTTGCATGGTAGATCTATTCGGTCGTGCTAAGTTCCTAAGAGAAGCACTCAATCTCGTTGAGACAATGTCTTTGCCACCTAATGTCGTCATTTGGGGTTCTCTAATGGCTGCTTGTCGTGTTCATGGAGAGACTGAATTAGGGGAATTTGCTGCTCAAAGGTTGCTTGAGTTGGAGCCAGGTCATGATGGAGCGCTTGTTCTATTATCAAACATTTATGCCAAAGAAAAAAGGTGGCAAGATGTTGGGCAAATAAGAAACTTGATGAAACAAAGAGGTATATTTAAAGAGAGGGGATGCAGTCGGATAGAATTGAGCAATGGAGTGCATGAGTTTTCAACGGCAGATAGAAAACATAAACAAGCAGATCTGATCTATGAGAAGTTAGATGAGGTGGTGGGGAACTTGAAGTTTGTTGGTTATTCTCCTGATACTAGTGTTGTTTTAGTTGATATAGAAGAGGAAGCAAAAAATGAAGTAGTTTTATGGCATAGTGAGAAGCTAGCTCTTTGTTATGGGCTTATAAGCCAGGGAAAAGGATCGTGCATCCGCATAGTCAAGAATCTTAGGATTTGCGAGGACTGCCATAATTTCATGAAGTTGGTCTCGAAGGCTTATGAATTAGAGATCATTGTCAGAGATAGGACACGATTTCACCGCTACAAAGATGGTGTATGCTCTTGTAATGACTACTGGTGATTTTTCTTTTTCAATCTTATTTAATATATGGTTGTTGATACTTAAAACATTTTATATCCAAGAACTGTAAATTTTCTGTTTTTGAAGGAAACATGTGTATGAACGTTAAAAGTTTTGGAGATGATTTCACTATTACAAAGATTGTATGCTCTTGCAATGACTACTGATCAATTTTTTCTTCTTTTTTCAATTTTGTTTAATGTATGGTTGTAGATACTTGCACATTTTATAACCAAGAAAAGTAAAATTTTTTTGTTGAAGGAAACAACGTATGGAAATTCGAAGTTGAGGAACTGACTCGTATATGGTTTCCTCTCTCTCTCTCTCTCTCTCTCTCTCTCTCTCTCTCTCTCTCTCTCTCTCGCTTTCTCTCACCCCCTACTGTCTAGACTGCAGTACACTAATTCTTCTAATTTCTTTTGACAAAGAAAGCGCAAAAATAGAACTTGAAGAGGAAAATTCTTATATCCAACTGGATTTCTTGCCGCTAAAAGTAGAACCATGGTATTGTATTGCAAAAGCACATAAATTCATCATATACAATTTGATATGGAAGTATAAGAACGCAGAGGCAAGAAGACATTGTTCTAGTGGAATAATGAAGAATTAAGCATTAGTGAAACCATGAAGACATTAGTGATCTTAGTTATCTTACAGGATTATAGTGGAACCATGAAAAATAAACAACTATTTGAAGCTTTCATGAACAAACTATGAGGAATTTGAAAGAGCGAAAGATGGAAGAACCCTCTTCTCACAAGGAATGAGAACCGAAAATCTAATAAAAGAAAGGAGGCACTGGATTTGATATCAATCAATTCTCTCAGGTTGGGATCTTGTTATGGCTTTCCTCTGTATAACCACTATATCCGTGTTTGAAAGCAGACGTTAACCAGAATTCTTGATTGATCCTTCCGATTATTCTTGAAATCTGGTACATAAAGAGATCTGCTACTGCTGAAGACAGGCTTGAGTAATCCAGTACGGAGCTCCTACCATACTCCAGAACCCAAGTACTAGGGTCTAATTGCACAACAGAGACACCCCATTTCCTGTGAATCCATGAACTGTTGGCTTTTCGGATTGAATATCCAATCATCCCATCTGACCACTTTTCCAATAAATAAACAAAGATAAAAATCACAAATTTGATCGACAAAAACAATTAACCTACTGCAAGTTTAGGGTGTTACCTCTGTAACTCTGCCTGACAAAACAGTATAGGACCGTGAAGCAAATCCTGTTTTGAGCAATCCTGCAGTCTGCAAAGGCCAGCCCCATACACTTAGCTCCTCCATTGCTGACTTATACAGTACACAGCGCGAATTCAAAAGCAGACCATCCTGCAATGCGCCTGTTTAATTAGATTCTCAAGTGTCAAATCTTGGCAATTGCCTAAACAAAACATTGAATAAGAAACCTGATTGGTTAGTCGAGTTGGGACTTTAGATATATTGAAAATGAACCTGATTAATTTTCCATATTGAGTCCATATGGCTGCAATTTGAAACCTTCCCATCATGAACAAATTCCTTGAACTCATTCTGCAAGAATCTTAACCTCCCATTCAATTCTTGTACAACCCCAGATCTCTCACCAATTTTCCTCACCATATCAGAAGATAACAGAGGCTTTAAAACCCCACTAGCTCTCCAATAAAACCCTAATTCCGCTGCGAAAATCAAGCACAATCCCAAAATGAACCTTAAAAAAGCGCCTCCAAAGCACCAATTTTTCTTTGTCGTCTCCTTTTCACTGAAATTCAATCTTGCTGTTGATTTGAGGACTGGGGACTCAATTTTGGGACAAAAATTTGATGTGGGTGTCGACAAAATCGAAGTTTTGAAAGAAATAGGAGTGCGTTCGATATTGGGGCGTGAAGTAGAAAGCTTAGTGAGTGACGATTTCTGGATGCTAATAGGCATAAGATCAAGAGTGGCATTGATGCTGGCTATGCAAATTTCACAATTGCAATTAGCGTCCTTTCTGCATCCGGGGTAGTAACAGCTGTCTCTCTCTTCCATGGCTGTGGTGGTGGTGGTGCTCGATTTAGCTGATGATGATGGTGTTGATTG
This sequence comes from Jatropha curcas, assembly GCF_041381405.1. Lineage (NCBI taxonomy): Eukaryota > Viridiplantae > Streptophyta > Magnoliopsida > Malpighiales > Euphorbiaceae > Jatropha > Jatropha curcas. Next base: position 27,995,650 of record NC_143157.1, on the reverse strand, counting down.
ATGTGCTTTCATTTTTCTTATCTATTAGATTTGTCTTCTCTTTGGGCGCATCTTTATTTTTGCGTTCACAGCGTTTTATGTCAAGACCCGATAGGAGGGCTTTCAAATTTGAATCTCCAACGGTCGTGTGACGTGGCGAAATGGGCTTTTCATTTTTAAGACTGTATAGTATAGAGACATGCAAACTTCAAAAGGACCAAAATACACCTCTTCGTTTATTTTATTTTTATTTTTATTTTTATTTTTTTTCTCAAGGGGAGCCTCGTCTTGTGGTGTAAGCTTCTATGAAGTGGGATCAGAATATAACTTCTAAGGCCCATAGCCAGTTCCAGCATATGACCCATTAGGCCCATACGTTCCCATGGTAGGGTAGGCCCAGGCCTGAATTTTTCTAGCATATGGCAATTGTTTATTGATTCAGTACTGATTGTTGTATCTCTAAGGAATCCAAAGAACATTATTCACTTGGCATAAACAAGTTCCAAAGTATGATTAGAAGTCAATCTTTGTTGAGGTTTTTGAGGTGCCAACACACACACCCAGAAAAATGATGGGAACCGTGGATTCAATTTTCCCTTTCCTCCATTTATTTCTCCACAATCTTACAAAGATGACAGGAAAGACAGAACTAAAAAATGTCAAAGATTCTTATTCCCTTGATAATCAGGAATTTGCTAATTAATGGTTGAAATTGAACTTAGATGATTTACCCTAATCTCTACATAAATTAAATTCTTGGAATCCAATTCTAGATGCCACATGTTGCAGGGAATTGATGGTGCATATCATGCACGACACCCTATAATTTATAGGCATCAAGTCATTAATTAAGTATCAATTAACTATTAATCATAAGTTTACTTGTGAATAATTACTATATTTAAAAACTATTAATCACATAGAATATGATTATTGCTTTATAATTTGTCTTAAAACCACTAGAAAGTGCTTGCTAATTAGGATATATATGTATATCTGTGCACACAAATTTAAAAGCTTAAGTTGTGGCGAATAATCATGAATCTAGTTTTGCTATAACATTTTCATTTATTAATTAATGTGGGACCCAATAACTACCTAAGTTTATTAATCTCCTCATTAATGTTTGCCATCAAAATAAGTTGCCTTAATTTATTAATTAATAGAGGGACAAATTAATTATTATAAATTTGGTTCACATATATTGTCTCTGTTCTGTAATATTTGTCATATTTGAAATTTTACGTTCTTTAAAAAGTCATTAAATTTGTTTAAGTTACAATAAATTATTGAATAAATTGACTATATTACCCTTACTTTAATATTAATTTTCTAAAAAAAAAAACCATTAAATTGAATTAATAATTATTAGTCATATACAATGGGTAAACATGAAAAAAAATATTTATTACTAATTGAAACCACAAATGTGACAAGTATTTTGAAACATGTTATTTTCTCAAATGTGATAAGTATTACGGAACCGAGATAGTATAAATGAAGTGATTGCATTTTGTTTGAGGTAATACTATTATAAAAACTATAAATGAAGTGATTGCATTTTGTTTGAGGTAATACTATTATAAAAACAATTTTACTACAAGAATACTTCTCCAATCTCAAATTGTAAATATTTTTTTTAGAAAGAAGAGAAGAAAGCTTCACAATCAACTCGATATAGTATTTCCTCGAGATAAATACTATTATTAATTGATATATTTGTATTGAAATAAAATTAAGTAATTTTGAATAACCACTCTTTTGTTTTTTTTCTTTTCTTAAAAAAAAAGGATCATTCTTTAAAAATAGATCAATCCTTGTTTTTCTTTTTTTCAAAAAGTCTTTCCATTTTATCATTTTCGGAAAGCAAATCAACATATTGAATTTTTTTTAACAATTCCTTTATCAATAACTCACACTTTTGGTTGGAAGAAGTTATATTTTAATTTAATGATTATTGAATTGCTTAATTATAACCTACATGATGTTGAAATAGTCCTTTTCTGGTGTAGTGGGAAGTTGACCCTTATTGCTGTATTTTAATATGGAAAAAATAAGATTTGTTGATGATTTTCTTGATCTTTGAAATTCAACATTGCCAGGTAGGACTTATAGTATATAATTTTCCTCCTATCATAACAAATGGTACTGTTGTTTATAAAATTTTTGCAGACAATAATTTCTTTAGTCCTTAATATAATTAAGAACTACAAGAATTGTAATTAAATAAATTCAATTTTAAAGCAGTTTAGGTTAATTAGCAAAAATAAATTTTTACTTTGTCAGTGTTCTTGAAAAGGCTTCCACTTACATATCTCATATCTGCATTTCATTTTGTAACAAAATAAATAGTGAAAAAAGCTTGAAAATTTTCTAGTCTGCCTGTGTCTGTAGATGGGTAATTAGTTTTGCATGAGATAATACAAAAGAATTCAACCCATATGAGTCTTGAAACTGAGGTTTTATGGTTTTCTTCCATATATATCAACTTGTCTAATTCATTTAGTAAAAAGTTAGGATTTTTCCCTTCAAAATTTTTGTCTTCATGGCCAAGAAAAGGAGAAGAAAAGAAAAGGAGTAGAAGAAGAAGAAACAAATCAAAACAAATAAAAAAGAAAAATGCCTCCTTTGAAATAACATTCCCTGTACAAGACAAGATAAAGGCATTTATAGCCAAAAGAGGCCATAGCCATGAAAATATTATTCCAGGCAATTAAAGAAGAGGCAAAATGATCAGTAAAGTCTTGTGCTTGCTGATCTGGTGTACTTATTCTTAGAAGAAGAAGAAGAAGGTGAAGACGACAAGTCGCCTGACCGTCTTCTAAGCATCTGCCTCATCCCATCAGCAACTCTGACTGCAGGATTTGAATTGAATTTACCACAAAATGACATGTGAGCTTTAACTGCTTCTTCCATTCCAAATTGTTTTTTATTACCTCTACTAACTTCATCTCTAACAGCTTCTGAACACAACCCACATAGCCATTTCCCATCAAATTTTGATTTCACTTCAATGATATAATCTTGAGTGCAGTCCTCTTTCAGTCTACAACACTCGCACGTCACTGATTCAATCTCCATATCTCTCTAAATTCCAGAACTCTTTCTTTCAAAAGGGTTTAAGTAAAGTAATTAAAGTAAATGAGGCGATAAGTGTGAATTAAAAAAAAAAAGATTACAGGCGTGCTTTAATCCAAGTTGGATTTGGATATGATTGCAATGATGGTATAGAAAAAGTGGGTTTCTTTTGCTTCTCTGCTTTTGTTGCTCACTATGTGTTTGATGAAATGTTTCTTTGGTCTGCAAGAAATAAGTGAAAGAGTTCTTTTTATGCTTAGATTGAGAGAAAGAGAGAGAGTTAACGAGCTAATAGAGAGTAAGGAAAGTTGCCTTAATTTCCTCCATGTTATAAGGGACATGGAGCAGTGGAAAATGAGACAAGATTGGTCGGAGGGGGGCCCTAGTGGGTTGGCCCTTTCTAGCATTTAGTTACAATTTTTTTTTTTCCAATCTTAATAATTTATTTTTTCTTTATTTTATTACCTTTGTCATTTTGTGGGTTAGCTCTTACTTTTTAAGGGCAGTTTTCCCTTATTTTTGATTGACAGTTACTTTCGGTTAAATAGAACTTGTTTGGCTCAATTGGCTAATGTCACTGGCTGTCTGTTTTCTCTATTAGCTAAGGCTTAGCCACTTTTGCTTATTATTTTCCCATTTAAACCTTTTTGATTTTTATTAAATCCCTTTAGTTAAATTAAAATAAATAAATTTCTCTAAATATTGATTCATAATACCTATTTATCACTTAATCAAGGAAGAAGGTCTAACACTACCGTACTTCATTGACAAACTAGCCATGATTAGTTCAACAGTTACTTATTAATCTAATGGATGTGAATATGCATTAACTATACGTACCATTATATACTCTTAACCCTATAGTTTTTGATACAGCAGAATTATTATTATTTTATAAATTAATGAACTATTTATTATTCATTTGTTAAATACAAAACAATTACATTAGTCATTGACAGTTGAATATACACAACAAAGAAGTTGAAAGATGAACATGGGGTTTGTTCTCCACACCTTTATCTTTCAATAATGCTAACAAACTTTTTGACATTATTTATTTATTTATTTATTCTGAATCCACAAAGCTATGTTCATTTGATTTGAATCTATATACCAATTATTGGACTTTATGTGTAAATATTTTCCTAAAAATACTTCAAATACAATATCCCAGAATGAATTAATATTTTTCCTTCCATTTTAAGTTGTGACGTGATACTGACCTTGTCTTAGCATCAGACATGAAAGATAAACCTATTATTGATTAAGGGTTGGTCTTAGATTTTCCACTTTTTAATTTTGCGGTCTATGTTGCTTTCAGCTATTTCATCAGAATGCCATAATCATCTTGACTTGATTTAGAATTAGGCTTCTCAATTTTAGACTTATGGCTGATTATAATAGGTCGATGCCATAGCTGAAATTCAAAGTTTTACGACTAGAAGTAATTTGCAAATATTGTTAATTTGGAGTTTTTTAACCACAATTACCGTACCCTGCAAGTTGCAACAAATGAAACTCCAAGTTGCAGTTATGTAGTAGCTAATTAAAGTTAATGTTTTGATTTTCATAATCAAACTTTGCATTATTGAGATCATGAAAATGATGCAATTAATTAATTAGTATGTACGATGCCGTCAATTTCCACAAAATATATAAATATTGTTAAGTAGGAGTAATCAAATCTTTAATTCGATAAGTCTTTTGAATAATTGTACACTTTTTATTAATTAAAAGATAATTATCCAACATGGACACTCCATTTTCACAACAATGATCATTATGTCCTCAAGAGTCAAAAAGAAACTACAATAAATAAGCACCTAATGTTAATTATTTGCTGCTCCCTCACTCCCGAAATTATTATTTTCGATTTCCTTTTAGATGTCTGAAAGTAATAGTCTCATTTATAAAAATATATATTTTTTTAACCTTCTCACAATACCATTATATAATAATTCATGTAAATAGTTAATATTTTTCATTTTTTCATATGTACTTATATAATAATCCGTATAAATAATTAATATTAGTTGAATTTACCATTATATAATAATTCACTTTTCTGTTGCCTGTTAAATATGCTTAATTATGTAAATGTATATATATTCACATGGCACTTCATATATTTTCTTTTCTGCTGCTGTTTGTTCGTCCAGCGACAATTTAAACAATGGACGCAAATTCATTTGTAGGCAAGAGGGTCCCAAGCACACACTTTACAAACTCGTAGTGATATTTCGGATAAGACTTCTATGAAATTAGAGATTGTGTTGTCCCAATTTAATGAATACCCAAAACTGCAGTCAATTGTGTACTACTAAATACCAATATACATAGGTGCAGAGAGACAGGGCATGGCCAAGCATGTGGGGTTGCTAAAGAGTTGAAAGTGTTGGCCAAGTTCTAGTTTGGTCATAGTCATGAATCCATGCATACAAAAGGACTTGTCCGGTGGATGCCCGGCAATTACAGTGCCCACGTTGGTGTTTTCTACCAGTGTCTTTCAGGAGTTCCGCAACTTGATCTAAATGGCAAATGTAATTGAGTGAAATTTGAAAGCGAACTTTATTTGAAGTTTAAAATTTAGAGTTGTCACTATTAAAAGACCTTTACCTGTGTATTATCTGAAGGTGAAGACAAAACGGAAACTTAGCCATTTAACTTGAAGACTCGGCTTAAGATTTTACATTGTATAAGCCAAGCCATTCTGAATTGAGTTGTATAAATCAAAACAAACAACAAATCATTTCAAGGATGGGTTTTCTTAAGCTTTTATTAGCTCAATATCCATTGTTTTGAGGGGTCAATGATTCTTCACATGGGATTTTGTTTGGTTCCTCCATTATGATATTCATAAGGAGAGCTATGTCAAAAATTTAGTGGGGAGGTTGAGTTTGTTAAAAAAATTTAATGTCCTTCACATGCTATCCCACATGCACTTACCTTCCAACCAAAGGATTCTTTTCCTTCATTCCCCACCCAACCAATTCCTTATTATCATTTATCACCCACTCCTATCATCAATCATTTAGCATATACTCTAATTTTCCAACCTCATCTCCATTGCATTAAAGATACAAAGATGAGAGGACTAGAATACAGTGTTGATGCAAAATTCTGTTGCCTTGCCTGTGTTTTATTATTTGATTATGTTATGTGGGGTATTCTGTTTTATATGTTACATTTTGGTGCTTCAATCATTTGCTCAAAAAAAAAACTATTTCAACTCCCAACTTCTTCTCATTAGGACTTTTTGCATGCTGACTCTGCTGTCTAAGCATTGAAACTCGATTTCAATCTTAACCTCCAACACCCACATCATTTATTGTCTCAGCATTTTTCAAATGGAAATCTTAGAATTAAGTTCATGCATAGGTATACATCTTTATCCGGATTTGAAATCTGAAATTATTACCGATAACAAAAGCTTTAAATAAAACGAAAACATGACTGTAAATAAATAAATATGCAAAAGAAATTGTTTTTCTGTATCCATTATTTTTTTGAATACATGCACAAGCAAGTCTAATCAAGCAGGAACTGTATCCATTCAAACAAATGACAGAATGTAGCAAATGAAACAAACACAGGCCAAATAAAAATCAGGGGCCTCTATTTCTACTTTTCCATCTGCTTATTTTGTCTTTAAGTTAGTATTAAAGAGAGTAAAATCATGACTGATAATAAAGTTAACAAGAAAAAAGGTAATGAAAAGAAAGCATTTTCTTAAAGTAAAACATGGAAGACTTGATGTTAATGGTAATTAAAAGTCTTGTAATCAAATCAAAACTTTTCTGTCATGTCCTATCAATCATGTTTGATTTAATCAGTTTTTTTTATGCAAAGAGTTGGAGGTTTTTTTCTCGCATTTAATGAATTAATGAGAACAATACAGTAAACGATCGTGATATTTCGCCATTGGATTTCTGTGGAAGGGATAAAAATTTCCATAATAGGTATATTAGTGATTGGACTTATGGGGCAAGGATTAGTGGCAAGGCTGAAACCTCAAGTTTAGAATATCTCAAGCTAAGATTTAGGTAGGGGACTAAAGGGCAACCTGATACAGCATTTCTGAGTACTTGGTGTATCAAGTGTGTACATCATGTTTTGGGCAATGGGACCCTGTTTTCAGGTTCGTCCACATAAAATTAGGCACCACAGGGTTGCAATTGACTCCTAAATGTATGCTTCTGAAAAATATTTTCTCAACTTTTTATTTTCTTATGCTTGTATCGCTTAGAAAAATTAACTAACAAAAAATCTTTTTTTCATTAAAGGAAAACTGAGATTTTTGGAAGGACAACTTCTCTTTTTTAGAAAGGAATTTTTTATTTTGATAAAATCACTCTATAAAATAAGAAAAAAAGTTTACAAACATATCTATTACTACTAAACAACGCTAGTCACTTACTGATGATAATTAGTCATCATCACAAATCATTAGTGATAGGTGTTAAATTTATAGTGTTTTTAATATAGTTTTTATTAGAATTTTAGTAAGTTTTATTAGTTTAATTTGATTTTAAATTCAATTCTAGTATAATTTTGTTCAAGGCTTCCTTGATTCTTAATCCGCTTGATCTAAGAGAAAATTGTAGGAATTTGGCACAGAAAAGAACATTTCAAGGCAAGACACTCAGCCTCTAGCACACCCAGGCCGTGCTAGAAGGCACAACCGTGCTAAAAACTAAGGAAATCAAAGGAGAGACAGAAGAGAGCACGGCCAGGGTGGTGTCAAAAGGCACGGCCGTGCCAAAATGAGATCAGGGCGTGTCAAGCCTAGCACGCCCATGACAAATTCTAGGCGGGAGTGACAGAAGCAAGCACGCCCTGCCTGTGCTTGGTGGCACGCCCGTGCCTCAGGGATTCATCAGGGTGTGCTTGCCTAGCACACCCCGTGCTTTACTAGCCAGACTTCCAGACTCAAGTACGCCCTACCTGTGCTTGGTGGCACGCCCGTTCTACGCAGAACAGAATTGGCGTGAACCAAATACTCAAATCCATCTTTTTCTCACATGGGAAATCAAAAGTCTAAACAGTTATGATCTCCTATAGAAGATTTTGCACTAAATAAGGATTCTATTTCCTAATAGGATTCAGACTTACCTTGAGGAGCTCTATATAAAGAAGGGAACTTCTCAGTGCTAGGGATCTCGTTTTTTGTGCTACTCTCTACATAATTTACTCTCTCTCAAGACTTCAAGGATCCAAGAATTGTACCAAGAATCAAGGAAGCCATCCATATAGTTGTGATACAGTTTTTATTCTAAACTCTTCATCTTGTTTCTTTCCTTTCATTATTGTCTTTAAATATGATGAATGATTCAAGTATGACTAAGTTTTATTTAATTACTATGTCCAGCTAAACTTTTATACTAGAGATTTGATGTAACTTAATTCGATTCCAGTTTATAATATTAGATTTATTTTTCATTATTCTTGTTATAACTTAGTATTGTACTTAAGGCTTCCAGGCAGAAAATTTCCCCTGGATTGAGTTATTTCAATAATCACTATCGGGAGAAGGGTTATTGACGTGAAAAAGATAATAAGTTACTTGAGAATAATAACTTGACGCGGAAGCTATATGGTTTGACTCAAGGGGGGTTTTCATAAGCTATTGATTATTAAGTTATGGACTCACAAAACAACCATAAAACCTAAGGATCTGATTTATGTTTGATTTCACTATTAAAAGATAGGTAATTAAACTGGATTAGAATAGCTAACAATACATCGGGAGAACTTGTTAGTAACTCTAGGATTGTTTCTCCTACTTGAACAATTAAAGTTGATTAATGAACTAATAGAAAAAGCTGGATAGAATTAAGTAAAATCGAATTCCCTAGTAGTTTAATTCTCTGATTTCTTTTCACCTAAATTTTGTGCTTGATCTCCTCTGTTTTTACTTTAAAATTTTATTTTCCTTTTAGCGATTCTCTCTTATCATCGTCTAAATAATAATAGGTTAACATAATTTTGGTAATTGATATACAATCTCTGTGGATACGATACTCTTTTACTCTATATTACTTGTTGTGATTTCGTACATTTGCGAAAAACGCTGTCAATTAGTAACTATATAATTAATCTTTTTGTATTTTTTTATATTTAATAATAGATTTTTAAAAATGTGAAATTTTTGCTTTCAAATATATAATATGAATTAAAAATTGTAATATTTTTGTGATTTTTAAAATTATAATTAAATAACAGAAAATAAATTATTGAAAAAGTAATTTAAAAAAAATACATCCTTTACAGGTAAATTAATTTTAAAAAACTAAATGAAAACTAGAACGGGTTAAATTCGTAGGACCCTACCACGTGGGATGCAACATCAGCTTACCGCATGCATCCTCTTCCCCATGTGGTCGACAAAATACTTAAAAGAATATGCGGGCAGGGATTGGCCCAGCCCAAATCTGACCTTCAATTTTGCATTATAAGTTCTGGTCCTGTTCAAACAGCAGATGTCGCTTTCTTTCGCTTTCATAGACCAGAAAACAGAAAATTATCAGACAATTGTTCTCACAATGATTTGCGAACACAAATTAGGATCACTCGCTTTCAATAATGCTTTTCGAAACATGTAAATCTTCAGCTTATATATTTAGATGGAGACACAGTAATCAGACAGTTGAATCTTCCTCACTACAAGCAATGATAAAATTAAGAAATAGAACATACTGTAAACCAAATCATAATACAAGAATCGAGTCTTTAATATTAGTTTGCCGGAGAAGGAGAAGCTCTTGCCTCTAAGATGAGCTCAGAATTTCTAGTAAAATGTATTATCTTTCAAATTGACTGCAACCCAATACAGCCACAATCGTTTCAGTTAAACAAGAAAAAGTATGGGATCTATCTCTATTTCTGTGTCCAATTCAGTGATATTTACAGAATCTCTCTCCCTCTCACCGTGTTATGGTCGTACTTGCCACCAAAATGTGTGCTAATTTCAGTAATAGCAGAAGCAATGGTTGAAAAGCAATGCATTTGATTTCGATGTTGAGCAACCCAAAAAAAGAAAATAAAGATCAATTAGACTTCATCTCAACGTCCCCACCACCCTCCTCTGTGATGGTGTCAGATGTATCTGGGGGGAGAAGACCTAAGAGTGGCAAAGGCAGCAACGAGCTGAGATTGCACAGAACAATCAAATAGGCCAAATTGTCAAAGGTATCCTTTGTGACTCCGAAAAGCTGGGTTAGACCAGCACCTATCAATCCTCCTAGAACACTTCCTCCATTAGATATGGACATGAGAGTGGCAAAAAGTGTTGCTTCCATTCCTTCTGGGCATAATTTTGCTGCTAGCACAAGAACAGGCATGAAAGAAGCCTGCCAAAAAGATCAGTATATTAGTTTTTGCTGCTTTTGCATGATTAAACAATCATCAATTGAATCAACCTATGCAGAATAAGCAATAAAACCGATAGGCAATACAAATAAGGCAGCTTACATCGTGCATGCAAATGCCCCAAGATTCATGATACTCTAACAGTGAAACTTACAGCAGACTATATCCCTTACGAGTGAAATAGATGAAAAAATCAGGCGGCCAATTTGGATATATTTCTGGAAAAAAATTCCTCTTAAAGGGAAGCAATATCTAACTTGTTATAGAAAAAACCTTCAGAGGAAACAAAGAGAATTCTTCAAGCCAGTTGTAAGTAGAAAATTCTTTAGCTATTTTCCACTACTGGGCTATCAACAAATTTGGGCATTTCAAAGCAAAGACAAGCATCCCAAACAAATCTAACTTAATCATCATAGCAACTGAATTACTCCTGTTTGCCAAAAAAAAAAAAAAAAAAAAAAAATGATGAAGAATGATAAACTACCTGAGCAAGAACTGTTAAAATCAAAGAATCCCCAATCGCAAACCACTCGTCACTTATGCCAAACTTTCTATTTAGTCCAGAAACAAGGAAAATCTGAGCCAAGAGACATCACAAGTGAATAATAATACAATGCCCATAAACACAATTAATTCAAAGGTGAGCCCTAAATAAAAAAAAAAAAATCACAACACACACCTGAGTCATTCCAAGAGCTGTACCACTTATGGTAGTAAACATAAAAATCTTCCGCAAAGGAACATTTTTCAGAAAGCCATTATACAGTCCAACCCCAGCCAATGATGCAACTGAAGTAACAAGCTTGACCCTTCCGAGAAATTCTGGGGAGAACCCAAGTTTATTTGTGCTGAAAACAAAGACCATGATGTTGCATATTACATAGATGCTGTAATTAATTAAAGAATTGTCAATAGCCATGAATCAAAATCAAAGTAGGACGATCATACATACGTGAAGTAAAACATAGCAGAGTCCGACTGAGGCGTTGCCTGCCAGAGGAAAATAAATAAAGTGGGAAGAAAAACATTTGGCTGCTTGACTGCATCCCACAACTGAATAACATGCTGCTTTGAGCTTTCCATAAAATCAGGACCAGTCAAACCAAGATTCTGTCCTCTAGCTGGAACAAGAACACGCTGTTCTTTCACAAGAACAGCAACTGCAGAAGTTATCAGTGGTAGCAAGGCAGTGACACCAAAAACAAACCTGTAATGATAAAATCAGCAGCAAAATGACAGATTTCACAGCAGTAGATGCAAGGAAATTAAATCAACGCACAGCCGCCTCAAATACCTTACACCATAAGCATCCACCAGAGAACCACTAAAGTACGAGCTCACAATTCCACCAAAAGCTGAAGAACCCCAACATAAAGATTGAAGAGATCCTGACATGCTTTGTGACTCGCCACGAGCCCTCTCAACCACCATGGAATCTACAACCTAAACAGTCAATTTTTATGACAAATGTGATTGAAGGGGACAGCATGAAGTGCAATATTGCAGATATAGCATTCAAATAATTTTTCTATTCAGCAAAATGCATATACAAGGATATAGTTGTGTGCATGTGTGGGCGCATGAAATGGCAATGCATGACTGCAAGAGAAGGTGGTGAGGCAGAGACAGATTGAGCAACAAAAATATATCTTTGCAAGTGCCGTGTTCCTAAACATGTACCAACATAAATCTAATTAACTGCCCAAATCAAAAGTTCATCAAATCTGATATGGAGTTTGGTAGCACTGAACTGATAAGTAATCAAATATCTCAAATACCTAACCAGTTCCAATTTCTCTTACACATTTTTATGTACATGAACTTAGAAGTTCTTCCAATGACTAATTTAAATGGGACCACTAGGTTCTAGTACGAAATTATATTATTCAGCAGTCTAACAAGAATCACCAGTTCTAGAAATATTGTCATTATCCCAGCTTAAAACTAATCACATCTCTATTCAAGCATTTTAACAATTTCACGAAGTCGAAGATACTCACAACATCTGAGAAGGCAACAGAAAGTGATGAAAGAAGTATGCAGAATGCAGCGCTGTACTTGCTGTCAACAAACGTAGCCATTAAGCTCCAAGAAAGTGCACCAAGAAGTCCTGAAAGAACCAAGTATGACCTTCTTCGATAACCAAAAAGTGGTACAGAATCACTGCAATCACCGTGTAAGGAAAACAGAGAACAAGCCTTTAGTTCAAATTAAGAAGGATAGGAAAATTGAAAAGAGGAGGAGGGGGGGGGGGGGGGAGATGGAAGAACAAATAGAGGTTAAAGAAAAGAATAAGACCCACCTAATAAACCCATAAAGAGGTTTGACTAGCCATGGTAATGCAGAAAAACCAGATATTACAGCTGTCTAGTCCACCATATAAATTGTCAGTCCTTGAAACATCAGTTAACATTATGAACGATTATTTAATGCTAAATTTCCACTCCTACAATCCATTACTTACAAAAATTTCGCAACAATGCTGTGATCTTGAATTACAGAATTAAATTAAAATAAAAAAAAAAGAATTGACTGGTAAACAAAATATCAATAAGAACGTAGCTATCAATACTTTCCAAACTATTCAATGGACTCTACTAAGATAAATACACATATGACATCACCATAGGCCCATACACATACCTCTGCAGGATCTAAATGCAAATCATCTTTCAAGTAGAAACTGACAGCGAGTCTAGATAGGCCTAAAACACCTTGAACAAAATACACCATTGCAACAGCAACATTATCAGGTGACAAATCCACCCCAAAGCATTTGATTCTGCTACTGAGATATCTGTTTTTACGCACACCATTTTTACTACTTGAGCTTGTCCCTTCCTCCACATCTGTTGTTAGCATTTCACCTTTACCGCCACCTAATCCAAGCATAAACCAGCTGATTAATCACTAAAACACCAAACGATCGGGTTTAATAAATACATTTAATTGCTTCAAGCTTATCAAAATATTGAAACTCAAAATTATAATCTCATCTATTTCAAACACATGAATTTAATCCTAAGACAAATCCTTCGGGAAAAGCTGTCGGTTAGGACACATTTTAACAGATGAACTTCTAGATATTGAAGCAGATGCATTACAATAACGGATTTGAAAATAACTTACTATCTACGGGAACCAAAAGCGACTCATCGCTTCGGTCCCGCCGGTGAGCCGGCATCGGCATAGATGTGTCCGATTTCCGCCGTGACCTCCAGCGAGCTCTGCTAGGAGCGACAAGAGTGACAGGGTTCCGATAAATTTGACAGAAAGGAGAAAAGGAGATAATGGACAAAGGTAAATTTTGGGAGGGTAAGCGTGGGATTGAGGTAAATTTGATTGAAGCCATTAAAATAGTAATAGATTAAGCTTTTTTATCCAGTCAACCCAACCAACTGACCCTTACTGCGTCTGGTTCGGTTCAAAATGACTTATGTATCCCTATATGTGCATTAAATTGAAGATTATAAAAGCCGCAGAAATATGGACACGTAACCAGTCGTTGCCCCCGCAAATCTTGTATGGGCCAAGTTACAAACCGATGCAAACAACAAAGCCCATTTATTTCATAGGTAAAATCAACATCCAATAAGAAACCTCTGAGGGCCATTGAAACCGCTTGGAGCGAGCAATAAAAGAGGAAACTCTAAATTATATCATAATTAATCTTTTTATTTTCGAAAAAATGATTATGACATTTCTAATCCATTTTCAAATCCTTTCGTCCAAAAGTCCGCACATTACTCTGTTAAACACACTTCTTTTGAACGGAATATGTTCATTTCAAAGTATTAATATTTTTCTTTAAGCAAAGTGCAAAAGGATAACTTTTCTCTTTTCATAAATGTAATTTGGAGATATGTTCTCTTCTTTCGTTAATGTAATAAATGAAAGCATGATTAATTTAACAAACAATCAAGCATTAGTCAACAAAGAAGTTGCGGGTACAATGACTAATTTTGGAAACAAATTTGTACAAAAATTGAAAATAAGAGATGAAATTAATATAGAAGAGACACTTACCTTACTAGGGACATGAATTAATGTTGATTGATTGCAATTTGCAATGTTAAAATTATTGTTGAAGAATCTTTTAATCCATTATTAAGATAATGTCTACTAATATACAATTAAGACCTTCAAATAAACCCTACACCACATATTCTTTGTATGAATTTTATATTATTATGAATTTTTTACTTATATGGCTCCGAGTAAGAGCAATCATTCTACTTCCAATCCCAATCAACCTATTTGCTAACCCAAGAATTAGGTGAGAAACTTGGCTCAAGATTAGTTATTACACACGCTCGAGGAATATACGAAATATTAAAAAAAAGGTTGATAGTTATCTTCGAGGCGTGAGATGAGATGATAAAAAATCATTTTTCTTTAATCAGAGATTTCGACTTTGAGTCCTGAATATAGAGTCTATTTAAAATAATTGGAAGGGAGCACTTTCCTCCCTTTGTGGGCCTACGCAACGCCATTATTACATTCTTCATATTATTACATTTATTTTAGAGTCTTTTTATACAAGTCCAAGTGTTGAGTTAATATAATTTTAATGGAATTAATCCAATAGACAAGACTGTGAACTTTTATTTTTTTTATCAATAAAGATTTGATTTCACCTATGTGTGTTGCAACGTGTGATTCGATGTTCTTCTTTTTCACGTGAGATCGATGATTTGATTTTTATAGATAGAGTAAATGCTTGTTGAAAGCAATATGAGCTGAGGATACAAACCAAATATCTTAGTAATTTTTTGACAATTGAAAAAAAAAAAAAAAAAAGAAAAATAGAATCAAAACTAAATATGGCCTAATTCTTAAAGACACAGTTGTTTGCAACTTCCTTAGGATTTTGAAGGAAACAAAAGAGAGTAAAGAACCAATTCCTTCCTGGTGGCCTACATTTGAATAAAGTGAGAAGTGAGAAGCGTTTGTGGAAGAGCTAGAAAGAGAAGATGAAAAATAAAATAAAATAAAATAAAATTATCAAGTCGTAAATTGAAGAAGCGAATGGTCCCAATTTTGATTCCAAATTAGGTCTCTCCACTAGCAAGGGGGGCAAGAAGGATGTGTTTGGCACTGGGCAGGACCGCCTTGTCTGCCTCTAATCCCCACATTTTTTTACTAACAATATTAGTGGAGGTTTATATGCATCTCTGCTTTAGCTTCCTCAGTTACACTTCCTTTTCCAAGCTCATAAGCCATAAACCCCCCACCAACTTCTACTTCTTATTCTCCTTCTCTATATTGATAGATCAAAAAAACGTAGGTTTCTTCATTTTCTGAAGAACATGAGCAGACCCTTTTTTTTTTTTTTACAAAAGCCATTAAGAACATAAATGTACTGTTGACAATAACTTTATGAGTACTTGAAAAGAATCAAAACCCACTTTGTATTTTGCTTTATGCAGATGCCGTATGAAGCTTTTGTTCTAGTTCTAAAAAGCTACCGCATTTTGCACTGTAGAAAGTAATCTAATTCCCTTTTTTTTCTTTTTTTTTTTTTTCTTTTCATCTTGATTCAAGCAACCGTAAAATAAATAAATCTTACTTGAGAAAAATATTATTTTTTGGTATATTGAGAAAAATATTATCCATCGAGATTTGAAAACCATAGCATCCAAAATTGAGTTATTAACCAAATAGCATTTAAATTATTAATTGGGTATTAATATTATGATATTTGATTTTCAGTGATATACTAATATTATGAAACATTATTTCCTTTAAATGGAAGAATATTTAATTTATTGCCGTCAAATAATTAGTATTCAGAGTAATATACAAATAAGGCATATTTCAATTCATTAAAATAAATCAACTTAATGAATTCTTAAGTATAATATAAGTGCATGTAGAATATGAGTATCAACATAGAATTCTTTCTCTAATATTAAAAAAAAAAAAAAAAAAAAAAAAAACCAATTCAATAATGTAGTTAGTAAAGCTTGACAAAGTGAACGTAATCAAGGAGATTACAAAGAGGGACAACATAATAAGAAAAGAATCTACTTTAATTAATTAAGGTCATTGGTCCTATGTGCTTTAATCACAAGATAATTGATGTATAATTTATAAAATTAAAAAGATAATATAATCTAAAGCTTTAGTCATACATCATCATCATCATCATCATCATCACACCAACTTTTGAAACCAAAACCTGTAGACAAGCAATCATCTAATTATCACTTTGTTAATTAAACAAGATCAAAAACCTACACAGAGTTTTCAGCTTTCCAGAGTTTCAGTCCCTCAAATTCTTCAAAAGGGAATAGGACTAGAACTAGAAAAATAATCATATAAAATAAAAACTGAAAACAGATTCAAGAAACCATTTTCTTTGGTTGCTTAATAATAATCTGTCTTCCATTTGAAGTAAAAATTTGATAATCAGAACATTCTCTAGTACAAAGTCTACCATTAGGGAAATATTTGGGTTTGGTTCTTGGTTGGCTGCCCGTTTCAGACAAAATAAAACTGCTAAAAAGTTTCATGAACAAGTTCCATAGACATCCTCTGCCTCCAGCTTATCTAATTGTTCCTCTAATAGCATCTCTTGATACCGGCATTCCCGGCTGCAAAATGCTTTTTCACCTCTGCAGTAGATCAAATTAAGAATGTTTATATCAACATATTACATTCTTTTTAAATTCAAAACAATTTTAGCTAGCAAAAGTTAAAAAACTTTTTCCATTTCTGATGTGAAATTGACCAACACTTGCAGAATGTCAGGTAATTTATATCAGAGAATTGGAAAAATGCCAAAAACAGAAACTTGGAACTAACCTGTACATGTAAATGTCTTTTCCCTGCCCAAGATTCTTCTTGCAAGCATAACAGAAGCTTAAGAAATTCTCTGATGGATAACTTGACCCATTACCCAAAAACCTATTAGCCTCTGCCATTGAAGCAGAAAACCCAACAACTCCACAGCAGCTTTCAACAATGCAATCATCAAATATATGAGTAGTTCTTGGATTAGGACCATAAGATATCACACAGGTGTAATCCTCGGAAAGTTCCATTTCACTAGCAGAAAGACACCCGGTAAAAACCCGTGGTGGTGAATTCGTATTGTCCACACCGGAATTAGCTGAACTGCATAATGATTTCTTGACTGGAGAGTGAAATAACCCAGAAGAGAAAGAACCCAGTTGAGAATTCCTTGTTTTGATTCCAAAATCAGCAGGAGATTTAGGAGATTGGTCTGTTGGTGAAAGAAATGGAGGCAAAGGAGGAACCTGGATCTTTAACTGTGACCCGAACAAAACCATTCTGCTTTCGGGTTTTGACAAATTGGGTTCAGTTTTATCACCATTAAGAGCATCAACGATGCCAAGACCGATGCCTTTGGAGTCCAGCTTATCCCAGGTGCGTCTGGTTTCAAATTCCGGGGTTTTAGGTGTCGGGTTCGGCGTAGGGTCAGGCAAGAAAGGATTTCTAAAGCCAGAAAAAGGTTTACTATCAAGAATTGAAGTTGGACTCATTACACCTTCAGCTGTTTCAGATAAATTCTTGAAGGTGAACCCAGTGAACAACCTTGGAAATGAATTGGGATTTCTAAATTTGTCCGTTGGAGATGGAACTGAACTGTAGTCTGCCATCAGAGCTTCCTTACTGCTTGTTACTCTGGATCTCTTTCTTAGCATCTCTTAGACTATTACACACCCACTGCAAAACAGAGAGCAGAAATGATTTAATACCACCAAATCAGAAAAACTTTTTACCAGAAATTAGTTAATTGACCAAAAATAAAAAATTTGGAATTGTGGTTTTTACCCAAAAATAACCACGGATTCCATCAAAACAAACTTGAAGCTCCAAAAAATAGCAGAAATTGGTGAAATGGTGATTTGATTGAAAGTTTATATTAGGAATAGAAAGGGAAAAGAGTAGAGATGGTACAAATACAGTAAAAACCACCATTTTTATTAAACCTGCAAATGAGAAAGACAAGAGGATCCATGAAGCACCTCTCTGGCTTTCTCTCGTTGTTGTGGTATAGCTATAGCTCTGTAAGCTCCATTTCTAAGGAGAGAGCAAAAACAAAGGAAAAGAGGGAAAGAAAGGACACGCTTTTTCCCCGTTTTTCTCGCTCTAAATCCTCAGCAAGAATCACTGACCTTACAGAACCGACATGCAAAGAGACCCTCACAAGTCATGATCAAGAGACCAGACGTGCATGCACCAGACACCAGCAGCAGTAAGAGGGAACGAGGTTTTGTAGTTTTGTTTAGCCCCTTTCTCTTTTTTTTTCTCAGGAATTTTCTTCTCTACTAATCTTTTCTTCTATTTTCCTTAAAAAAAATAAAAAATAGTGTGAACTGGTTTTAATTTGAACACAAACAAAAACAAATAAATCGGTTCATCAAATTCGAAAAGCTTTAAAAACAGACAAGGAGGACCCAATTGCAGAACCCAAAAAACACACAAGTTAAAACCCTTACAAGAAAACAAAATAGTGGAGCGGTGCTGAACGGTGAATGGTGAATGATCAGTGAAGTGACACTATTGGTCTCTCTCTTTCTCCCTTTTACTTTAGTGGGTTCTCTTTCTATATGCTTTTGGCTCTTTAAAACCCCACTATTTCAGTCATTCCATCATCAAACCTGAAAAATCGCCATGAATTTGCAGAGAGGACAGTGAAAGTAGAGAAAAAGAGAGAGAGAAAGAGAGAGCTCGTGGGTTTGAAGAGGTTGGTTGGTGGGTTGATCTTTAAAAGAGAGTGTGCATGGAAATTAGTGGCTTTGATAAAACCACTCCTTTCTTTTGGCTACAAATGGCAGTTTTTTCACGTTGGTTTTATGCCAAGAAACGCGCTCTTCTTTTTCTTTCTGAAACTATGGATTCTTAACAGTGGAAATTTTAAGATGCTGGATTTCTCTCTTCCTACAATCTAATCCCTCAGACCTCCACACGAGAATATAAAAACACAAACTCGAAGGCTGATCATGAGACTGCCCAACCCTACCTTCTCAGCTTATGATATTATACAAATACAACTCATTTTCGGCTTGGCTTAATCTTGCTTGGTCCCCTTATGTTTTCGAACGTACTGGACCACATCTCCCACTAAATAATAGTACATCGGTACTACAACAAGCGACTAATACATTACGACTTCAAATTAGGTATTTAATTTTGAAAGGATTTACTTACCTAAATATGAGTTTATGCCTTCTCAATAAATTAAACCAATAAAAATAAAATTCTTATTGACATGAGATATTTTCGATAATGAATTTTAATTTTCATTGATTTGATTTATAAATGGGTCATGGATATAATCTAGACAAGTCCAATTTTAAAATCAATTCCATATTTAAATTCAAAACGAATCTAAGTCATTGAAAGCCAAAAAATTAACAATTGAATTATAATAATTTTCATAATGTTTTTCGGGCTAGCATTAAATAATGTTTCTATCTATTTATGACAATTTTGTTGGTAAAGTTTATTTAAAAATATAATAGTTAAACCTAATTTTCAAACCATGATATTATCGAGATAAAATTTATCTAAAAATATAATACACTTCAACAAGTAATACATATGGGTAAACTTCAAACTTCATATATTTTTTTTTTTTTTTGAGTATTATTTAGTAAAAATAGTTATTTTGGTAATTGTTAACTGATTAAGTAGCATTTAACTTTTAATTGTTTTATAATCTTTTCACGAAACGCTAAAAATTAAATATTACATGAATTAATTTTTTATAAAATACTTTCTTAATTTTTAAAATTTAATTTAAACACTGTATTATTCAATATTATAAAATATAACATTTAAGCGTTTTAAAATACAACAACGACAAGTAATGTGAATCTAGGATGTTGATAGCATCAGTCGCTTCGCATATAACGTACAACAAGGTACTAAATTTGAGTTAAGTATTTAATCTTTCAAATACTTTGCCAGATACTTCAGTCACCGATCATTGGCTCCTATGCATCTCCGGCGGACTCGCGCACAGTTGATCCTGGGACTAAAGTCTAAAGCAGAGCTAGGTTTAGCTAATGCATTAACCTTAGTCAGTGGGACTTTAATTTAACTGAGACGTAACGTTCGTGATCTAACCTTGGTTAGTGTTTGAATCATAGGATGTTTAGCTTTTACTTCGCTTGTCACCATTATTACACTTCAAGTAAATTTAATTTATATATTTCTGTACGTTATTTAATAGTTACAGTATGACATTATGCGCTTAAAATTAAAATTATTTTGATATATATAAATAATCAATTAAAATATTGAAGTTAAATTTAATATATAATATTAAACAATATCAAGAGTAAATATTTAACGACACCCAATCCATTATTGTATTTATTCTCACTCCCATACATAGGATGTATAGGACGGTGTCATTATAATAATAATAATAACAATAATTATTCCTGATACTAATAATTTCCACGTTGGGTCCCGCTTAACTCCAACTTAAAGGGCTCGGCTTCATGGGTCCGGTCCAAGAACAAGGTAGGTCCCGCATTACAACTGAGGAGTGCATTTTGCGGTGTCATTATCTCAAGCAGTGTACTGTTTATTCGTTTATGGGATTTGTCAATCACAGGTATTGAACCCGCCTGGATCAACTCGAAAAACGGATGAATTGGTTTCAAATCAGGTCGGTTTTACTTTTGAAATCATTTAAAAAAAGATAATTAGATTAAACGGATTGATCCGTAATTAAACCGGTTATTTAATTGAGATATATTGTTAATATTTTTATGGTTTATAATTGAATCTTGATTTACTGACTAAATCAATGATCTATTTACTTGGTTTTTAGTTGAGTCAATATCCGAGCTGGATTTAGTAAGACTGTTATTAATAATAATTGTACCAATTAATGATTATTATCTACCGTATGGAATGACTGGAATACCCTTCAAAAGTCCATTTGTGAATGGGGACTAATCGGGAAGTGAAAAGACATGTTACAGAATCTGGAGGGCCCGTTTGGAAATGATGAGTTGTACAGTGTTCTTGATGGCTATTAGTCACGATTTACCAGACTAGACACAGTCACGCCCTACTGGCCCCACAAAACCTTTTATCAGATATTAAACTCAAATTGGATTCAATTATTATAAAGTTTTAATGGATTATACTCCTTTAAACCGGATATCACGGGTTAATGAATCAAATAAACAAAAATATAAATATTTTAAAAATTATTTTTATTTTATTATTTTTTTCTCATTTTACAGTAAATTTTTTTTTTAATAAAAAAATATATTTTCATTAATTTTATTCACAAAGGAAGCCAAGAACGGTCTAAATAAATTTAATATTATAAATTGATTTATTGATCAACCTAATAAATTTAATATTACGACCCGTTTAATTGAATTTTAATTTAAATATTTAAATGTGATTTAAAGTTGGACTTAACTTGATTATTATAATAAATATAAAGAACTTATTTACTAATATTAAAATAAAATTCAAATCACTTTGAATTCAAATAACTTACAAATAATTTTCATATGAATGCAAATAAAAACTTTATAATTACAATTATTTTGCAACTTTAAGTTTGAGTCTTTGCAATAACAAGATTTTTCATTAATTTTAAAAAATTATTAAGAACTATTATTATCCTTCTTATATACATCAAAATCAATTTCTATTCATTTAACCTCTATATATAAATAAATAAATAAAAGTTTTCTCAAAAAAAAAAAAAGGAAAAAAAAATATACGACTCAACGTTATGATGATGACCAAGTATACATGCTATGATAACTTTGCCAATATATTATGGTCATAATTTATTCTCCTAAGGCCTAATTATGTCCTTTTCCTACCCTAATTATTAAATAATATTTTTTAATACAATTTAATGAACACTAAACTTAATTATTATTATTACATGACAAGAGATATATGTTTAATTTAAAAACTATTTTATTGATAAAAAGCCCAACTGTCCCTAAGAATAGGAGCAGAATTTTGGAATCATTGCATATTCAGCCAAACACATCCTGACGGCCTGACCTAATAAAGGGCCATAGATAGAGAGGGTCTTGAATTGTTATTATAATTTATAAAGATTAAAGTACACCTCTTTAGGAAATTTTAAGAAAACAATTAATTTAGTATTATTATAAGTTAATATCATAAATAAATATAATAATTTTATGTTCCCCAAATTGTACTTTATTAGGGTAAATCATGTCCTAACTTTTTTAGTACCAACTAGTGTTCTTAGGCTATGTTAATAATGCAATATCATCATAATAACACATAGAACATACCAAAAGTAGGTTCCTAATCCCCTTGGGCTCTTTGTATTTTATTGATTTTGTATTGTTTAATTATTCTAACATCAAAGCCAAAACATAAAATTGCACAAATTTTAATTATTAAAAATAAAGGATTAGGTTTTATTTTAATTTACATATCTTTTGCCGGACAATGCAATATATTGCATCAATCAAATAATTAAAGTGACAGAACCATATGGATCATAATTAATTATTAATAATATAATATAATAAATGAGAACTTCTTCATTAATTGTAATTCTATGTCTTGATGTGGTTGGCATATAATCAATAATTATGTAAGCAAATTATTATTATTATTGTTTTTATTTATTGATCATGATAGTGGTTAATTATTATATTCAATGCATCCGATTTAATTTTAATTGATTAAATAATTAAAAAAATAATGTGACCAATCAAGCAAATTACTTAAAGGCTACGACCGACATATTGGGTCCTCCATTGACTTGGGTTTTTGTATCCACGTCAGCTTTGATTTAGGATCATTTTGATGATAAATGACAATGTTGGAGCCTTTGAAAAGAGAATCCATAGAAAGCTTTGATAGTACTATAAGAGGAGACACCAATAAAATTGATCTTGATGTCTAGTAGAGAAAAATTTATAGTCTTTCTTACTTTGAGTTTGAAGCTGCCAATCTCTGATTTGATATGGCTGAGGTGTAAATAGTCTGTTCAAGCAATTGAACATCAAAATCTAATAAATAATAATAATAAAAAAAAAAAAGAATTTCCCATAAAAAATACAAGCTTTTCTTTTTCTTTCTTTAAATGTAAAATATTTTGTTTCATTGAAATCAAAAAAAAACTATGGAATGCCAAAAATAAATAATAAAGTATTAGCTTTAAGTGGAAACCTAAAGAAATATGGTAATAAGCCAATAAATAAATAAATAAATAGAAGTTATAGTTTAGTAGCAGTTGGATTAATCAAGCACAGATATACTGTTTCAACCAACACAATTTTTTTACAATACTATATTATCGAGCTTGTACCCTAATCTAACCTAATTTTGACAATCTTTTTCAGATTCTAATCTAACCTAAACTTTATTTTTATCATGAATTTATATTTTTTTCAATTAGATAAGTTTAAGTATAAATTCTTATTAAAATACTGAATAAACTATTTATTTCACGCTTTGACTTATTTTTTTTTATTATAATATTCATATTTTATTTTGTCCTAATTTCTGCTCCTTAATGAAGTAGTTGGCACAATGACAATGCTTTTCGAAAAATTGAAACCCCAATTTAAGGGTGGGTTTACTTACATAAAATAATTTTCAATTTTATAAGAAAACAATTTTTTAAGAAAATAAAAACTTGAAAACATAAAATAAAAAATATGTTCAATTAGTAATGAAAAATTATATTTAATATAATTTAAAAAAACTACAAATAATATTCGTAACTTCTATAATTAAAAGAAATAAAATATTACTATAAAATAAATTTAAAAATTTTTATTTAATAATTTTGAATTTTTATTATTGATTGTTTATAATAATGATTCAATTTTTTATCATCTTGTTTAGTTTTTTAAAAATAAAGGACATAATATATTTGAAATTATAAAATTAATTACATATTATATTTAAATATTTTTATTTTTTCAATGAAAATATTTTATAAAAAAAAATTTATAGATATTATAATTTTAATTACGAAAATGTAATATTTAAAAATGAAAATCTGAAATAACTCGATTTTAAAATTTTAAAAGTTTTTCCTATCAAATTTTAAAATTTGAATTTAATAATATAATTTTATTGTAAACAAATAGAGTTCTATAAAAATAATAAAATAAGGGAAACCAAACCGCTAACTAAGCCGATCGAACCAAGCATAAAGCATTAAACCCTTTAAAATTTAGAAGTTTCCATTTGAATTGAGCCGGGGAGAGAAACAGTCAAAAAGAAAAAGGAAGCCCGAAATCTCCTCTTCCCGATCGCAGACTGCGATTTCCCCCTCGCCTTCCCGATCAGTTTTCCGGCCACCAAACCGACGAAGCTAGGTGGCGATCAACTCCCTGGACACCGGAGACCTCAGTTCCGGCCTCCCTTTCGCTGATTGGGGCTTGACTAAGACGAATCGACGCTCTCTCTCCTGTCGCGCTGCTAGCCTCCTCCGACCCGCTTTTCCGACTTCCGGCAGTCCCAATCGGCAAGACTGGTATTGGGATGCTCCTCTCTTGTCGCTGACTCTATGGCTTTCCTTCTCACCGAGCAGAACTCCAATAGCGCTAATCGAAGCTGTGAGTATTTGACAGCTTCCCTTCTTCGATTTTCGGCAAGCCAAGCTCTTTACGGTGATTTCTTTCACTAAGGTAAATCGAAAACTAGGCATTTCTGCTTCAATTCAGTATTCTTTAAATTAATTTGGACTTGGGCTTAGAAATTGAAGAACTTTGAAATGTTAGGTTTTAAAGTTGTGAAATTTGGTGATCTGTTACAATATGGTATTTTCCATAGAAATTGATCACAGAATTGAACTCCATATAAATTTTGCTTTGATTTGATGTATGATGGTGAGATTTTGGTTCTGCCACCCCTCCGGACACAGTGGACGGTGGCGGTGACCGGAAAGGATGCAAATAGGCAAAATCATATATTCAATGCGTAGATTATGATTATCTAACCAATTTCACGATCAGATATGGTTGGTACCAATGTCTTAATCGAGCCATTAGGTAAATAGGCTTCAAAGCCGAATATCGCAGAAAATGACAAGAATAAGAATTAAATCAGTCTTAGAAAGAAATATTGTTAGTTAATTAGCTAAATGCTTACTGTTAATGATAACTAGAAACAGCTAGTAGTGTGAATTAGTGAAGGGAAAGATTCTAACTGTATAATGAAATTATTAGTTGAATGTTTTTGAAACTCCTTATTTTAATTAAAAAAATTATTTAATTCAATTTGATATTTTTACCAATCAAGATAATTATATAGACTTATGAAATTGAAAATTTATAATAACTATAATTTTCACGAATTTAAAAACTTTATTAACTTGAAAATTTTCAATTTAAGGATTTTCCTAACATGACTATCACAGTAATTTTTTGTATTTGAAAAATATCATCAATTGATTCTGCTGGGCACCGAACA
The DNA here is from genome assembly GCF_041381405.1 of Jatropha curcas. Lineage (NCBI taxonomy): Eukaryota > Viridiplantae > Streptophyta > Magnoliopsida > Malpighiales > Euphorbiaceae > Jatropha > Jatropha curcas. The sequence goes on along the minus strand of NC_143157.1, from coordinate 27,969,793 downwards.
AGATAATTTTATAGATCAATGTCTTGATATTGATAATTCAAAAAGAAGAAGAAAAAAAAAAATACAGAGTCACGAATTTGTAAAAGATCGTCCTTGCAGTATTATGACAAATAATAAGTATTAATTTTTAACAAATGGAATGGATTCAGTCTAACCAACCTTGACCAGGCCACTTCTGCAAATATTTCACTTACTAATGGGCCTTCAGACCAATAAGACCTACTGTCCTTACTCAAAGGGCCCATATAGCAGAAAGCAAAAAGCAAAAAAAATCCCCAGATTCCGTCTTATCGCAGCACCTCTCTCGTGACCTCTTCATTTGAGTTCTCAATTGGCGAGATCTTTGATCTCTCTTCTCCTCCCTTGGAGCTTCTCTATGTCGCTCAAATAAAGCTACGGCAAACCACATTTCATTTCAGCAGTAGGTTTGTGGATTGGATCTGTAATGTTTTTTCACTTTTCTCAAGGAAAGGTTCGGCATCGATCTCTCTTGAACTATTGGTGGCTTTACGAAACTCAATTGGGTGAAATGCATTATGTGGTCGTTTCTCAGAGCTTTCAAGTCCACCGATCCGGATGCATTAGTGCGCACCTTAGCCATCAGGTTTCTTTCTCATTCATTATCTCCAATTTACACTTACACACAAATATATATGTCTGTTTATCTAACTTGATTAACTGCTTCGTACCCTACCATGTGATTGTTAGGGGTTTCTATTTTGCATGTAATATGAAAAACTATTGTCACAAAAAGTAAATAGTAAGGGGTTTTTATTTGAAATTCTGAAGAATAACAGTTCTGAAAAAGAAAAGAAAGGACATAAAAGTGTCATTCTAGGCTTAGATGAGCAACTGACTCTTTTGGATCTTAATTATTTGTGTTCAACTATTTGTCAAACGCAACAATTCAGGTTAATCAATTCTTCAACCACTATAATATTTCTTTTATTGATAGGCTTTATGGATGGAATGATGATAATATGCCCCCCCCCCCCCCCCCCTTTGGTTTCCATGATATTGGATTGAGAAGTATTTTCGTGTGTGACAGTGAAGAAGCAAGAATATCATTGTCTTTTTGAGGTTTAGTGAGCCCTTAGTTTATATCACTAGAACATACTCTCCAAGAACATTATTGATATTAATATTTTTAAATTATTTAAAAAAAAATAATTATAACCAATCAAACAATTACTTAAAGGCTACGACCGACATATTGGATCCTACGTTGACTTGGGCTTTTGTATCCACGTCAGCTTTGATTAAGATGATTTCGATGATAAATGACAATGTGGGAGCCTTTGAAAAGTGGATCCATAGAAAGCTTTGATAGTACTATAAGAGTAGACACCACTAAAGTTAACAACAATTGATGTCTAGTGGAGAAATTTATGGTCTTTGTTTCCTTGAGTTTGAAGCTGCCAATCTGTGATTTGATACGGCTGAGGTGTATATAGTCTTTTACACCCCAAATCTCAATAGATTTTCAAGCAATGGAACATCAAAATCTAAAACACTATAAATCAATCTTCAAACACCAAATCAAATTAAAAAAAAAAAATAGAGATTCCCATAAAAAATTCAATCCTTTCTTTTCCTTTTCTAAATGTGAAATATTTTATTTCATTGAAATCCAAAAAAAGAAAAAGACTAGGGAATGCCAAAAATAAATAATAAAGTACTAATTTTTTTGTGGAAACCTAAAGAAATATAGTAATAAGCCGTATGGTTCAAAATAGATAAATAATTTTATAGACTCATGTCGTGATATTTTGAAAACTTATATGAATTTGTAAAATATTGTCCTTGCGGTACTATCACAAGCAAGGTAATTATTGTAATTTTTAAAGAATGGAATGGGCTCAGTCTAAATAACCTAGACCAGGCCACTCCTACAAATATTTCACTTACCATTGACATTGTGAGAGGGGGTTTTAGTTTTATATATTCTGGATCTACTAGCTTAGTATTTCGAATTGAATTATCTCTCTGAAATAGATAGTAAAACGGATGTGGGGAATTAAACGACACACTCGTTTACCTTCGATGGAATTAACTAGTGATATTATTTGGGAAATTCTTAGGCGTTTACCTGCCATGGATCTCGTTCAATTCAAATCCGTGAGCAAGGCATGCTATTCCATTATCACTTATCCACAATTTCTGAGGGACCATCTAAACTATGTTTCCATCGCAGAGAATGAAGTCAGGATCCTCATTGCATACGAAAACAAATTTCATCCTATCTTCTATCACGAAGAGGATAATGCCCAAAAAGATTGTCCTGTCTTGCCTCCTTTGATGGTGACTCCTGAATTTGCTTCTTGTCACAGTTCTTGCGTTGGCCTGTTGTTATTTCTAGCCCAATCGCATGCATACTTTGAGGAAAATCATATTGTCATATGTAATCCTTCTACTGAAGAGCTAATTGAAACACCCGTAACTCGCCATATCTTTCATTTTGTTGATTGCTATGGGCCACCAGAAGATATATTTGGTCTTGGCTATGATCCTCACCCTAATGACTACAAAGTTCTCAGGTTCCCTTCTACCTTTAAGGCTCAGAATGAAATTATTCTTAATGAAAAGGATGGATTCAATTGTTTGGCTGAAGTCTACCCGTTAAAGACCAACTCCTGGAAGGCCATCAAAGATGGAGGCTTTATGTATCTCATCAACAGCCGCTCGGAGTCTGCGACTGTCAACCAACATCCCCACTGAATGGCTACCCGTATTATTAATCATGATTCACTGTAATGTGTGATTTCAAAGGATAATTAGCTATTATTAATCCCGATTCACTACAATGTGTGATTCCAAAGGATAATTTTGGGGATCAGTGTTGCCTCCTTTTGACTAATGCAAGAATTTCAATTGCGTCGGGTCTGAGGATGGTATTGTATGCCTTGTAGACAATGGATTGTTTTTGGTGTTAAACTCTAATCTTGATCCTTATGAAGGTTGTGATGGTTTGGAAGAGGTAATAATTCACGTGAATGATTTAGCATGTTGTGTACTCTTATATTGCGGTAACCTGAAGAATGATACATCTTTATTCGCAGTAGGTCAGGTTCTTGGCTATTTTGTTCAACTCCTCGTCAGTGTGAAACTATGAAAGCAACATTTCTTGCATTTTCTCGAATGGTGTCATTTGACTATGATCTCAATTCAAAGTGACAAGCATATCAACTGGGGGCACAACATCTTTAGCTGCACCCCAGAAATCAAACCAGTATCAATCTTATCTTGTCAAGGAGAGAATGGTGAATATTTGCCTCAAAAGTTAACTCTGACATGTTTATGATGTTGCAAGAGAGAAAAAAAAAAGTAGTATACATTAGTATAAATCTATATCTATATGTATTTATATAAAGTTAAAGCAAAAAATTAGTTTCTTGACGTGGTACTATGATGTTACAAGAAAAAGAAAAAAGAGAAATGGTAAAGGAAAGGAAAAAAAATTAGTAGAAATAAATATAAATTATTATGGGAGATCTATTTTATATAAAATCGAAAAATTAATTTTATGAAACGTGGCACTGTAACGTTGCAAGAAAAAAATGAGTAAAAAAAAAAAAAAAAGAAAAAATTAGTAGACTGTTGTCTTGTCCCTTCCAGCATAAAAAATGCAACATAAATTATGCAACCAAGATAAGCTTAAGCACACAGATAGCATGAATGAAACACATGGAACTTCAGTTTACAGAAACCTTTAAGCAACATACCTCTAATGAAAATTTGTTGACAGAAGTAATTTCAGTTTACTATTAAAATCCATAACAAGGCAAGGCAGAGCAATGCGCAGAATAGAAAGGAAATGACAACCATATATATTACTAGTTTTATGATTTTTTGTTAGAAGCGTGCTTTCGTCTGATGAATTACAAAATCTTATCTGTTGACAGAAAACTATAGATAATCAAATCCCTAAATTCACCTTTACAAAACGTGTATTTTCTCAACAGACCTTCTTTCGAGAATCCAACCTTTTCTACTACCCTTTGAGATCCCTTATTCTTTACTGCTACAAGAGCTTCAAGTCTTACCAATTCAGGTATATCTTGAAATACACTAGACAGAGCCATCTTCAGTGCAATTGTGGCTATCCCTTGTCCCCAATACTCGGTAGCTACTGCATATCCAATGTTTGCTCTGCATCTATCATCACCGGAGTATTGCCAAATGGAGATACATCCAATTGAACGATGATCCAAACATATAGATCGGCGCCATGGATGGGATATGGCAACCTCTTTGAGGTGTTTTAGTGCTTCTTCTGTAGTGGTAATGGAGTTCCATCTCAGGTTTGAGGTTACTCTATCATCACTTGCCCATTTTAGGAAATCGTCAACATCAGAAAGCTTGAAAGGACGGATGGAAATTCTTGATGGATCCATAAAGATTGGGAACGATCAGCTTAGCTTAGAACAAGGATATAAATACAGGTATATTTAAGCTTATAATGATTACTTCACTCATGTATGGTTAGGTGCTAGGAAGTTGCCTAAGGTAGCATATGGCAGAACTACCAAACACAACACAGCTGCAATTATTATTTAAATAGATAATTATTTAGCTCAACAGTGGGTTTATACGAATGTTCCTGGAATATTTAATGATCCTTGCGTGCAACTGCAAGTAAAGCAAAATTAACCTTGAAAAGTTGACGCACAATTTCCTGCAGCTGCAACCATGCTTTGTTTAACCATCTATCTTGGATACTAACTTAGTAATCTATTTGTCTTCCAAGTGTACAAAATGGCTCAAGGTTCTTTTACACAAGCAAACTTGCAAGAAGGTGCTGATGAATTCTCTGATATCTCTCTTCGTCTTCTGGATGTGTCTGATATTGATGATTTCATGGTCTGGACTACAGATGAGAGAGTCGGTAATTTTTGCACTTAGAAACCCTATGCTAGCAAAGAAGATGGCATTAAGTTCATCAAAAACACTGTTTTACCCCATCCATGGTTTAGGACGATATGCCTTAACAAGAAGCCTATTGTAACCATTTTTAGTTAAAAAGAATTCAAGCTGTTAGCAAATAGTGACACTTAGGCTGTCCCATGTCATTCATCTTGTGTTTTTGATATTTTCCTTTCTTGTAAACTTGAACAAAATGATGACAGCAAAGCTTACTTCTTAGTTTAGTTTAACTTAAGTTATTGGGTTTGGTAGAGAGTTGGTAAAAACTAGATTGCATTTCGTTGTATAAATGTAGCTGCTGAAACAGATTTGAAGGAAAAAAAATAGAAAAAGGAGAGAGTTGGATAGCTATGAGAAGACAGAGGAAGAAGAATAAAATGCTATGTGTTTAAGATATACTTTTTGTTGTTTCCTTGAAAAATGCTAAAACCGGCTCTCCTCTCCCATTTTCTAACACAGGCAAGGATATATGCAGAGGACTGATTCCATGGATGAGGTATAGCTACATTTTGAAGATGTTCTAGTGCTTCTTTCTTGGAGGTAATGGCATCCCATCTTACATTCTTTGCCACTTTGTCATCGCTGATCCATTTCAGGAAGTCGTCAACATCAGAAATCTTAAATGGAGGGGGAGAAATTCTTGATGGATCCATAAAGATGTGCAACAATGATTTTAGTTGAAAGAGAAGGAGATGCGTACCCTCATCCATAAGGTATGGCCTAGCTTTAATACCCCACAGCTTTTCTCCCATTATTCAATTTCAATTATTTAGTCAATTTCAATAGGATATAAACTTTTCCGCTTTATGTCACTGTTTTTGGTAGCTACATATGCAACCTGTTCTTGTAGGAAGTTTCCTAATTTCCCTTAATAAAAGATCAGTCAAGCAAGGCGGCCATGACATGAGCACTAGCAGCATTATTTTTTCATGTTTTTATTTTTTATTTCTAACCAATATCCTTGCTCACCACTCCACTATTGACCTCTTTAGATCTTGATTGCCAATTCTCCTGCAGCTTCTTTAAGTAGCATTTCCTTGGGGCTAAGTGAACAAAATGGAGCAAGGTTCTTTTGCATCAACAGGCTTGAAAGAAGGTGGTGATGAATTCTCCAATCTCTCCCTTCGGCCCTTCGATGTCTCTGATATTGAGGATTTCATGGTCTGGGCTACTGATGAGAAGGTGACTTATTTTTGTAGTTTTGATCCTTACAAAAGCAAAGAAGATGGCATAAATTATATCAAAAACACTGTTATACCTCACCCTTGGTATAGAGCCATATGCCTTAACAACAGGCCTATAGGTTCCATTTCAGTGACAAAAAATTCAGGCAATGATATTTGCAGAGGTGAACTTGGCTATCTTCTGGCTTCTCAATACTGGGGCAAAGGAATTGCAACAAGGGCAGTGAAAATGGTGGCCAAGGCTATATTTAAAGAGCAACCGGAATTGGAGAGACTTGAAGCTTTAGTAGATGTAGAAAATGTGGGTTCCCAGAGAGTGCTAGAGAAGGCTGGCTTCACCAGAGAAGGTGTTCTAAGAAAATATTTTATTCAAAAGGGAAGGATTAGAGACATGGTCATGTTTAGTCTTCTTTCTACAGATCCTGTAATTTGATTCTTAGTTAAGTAGGATAGAATACATCTGTTAGACTTCAATTCAGATTTATTGTTAGATATAAAAATTAAATAAAGTAGATTGTGAAAATTTTTGCTTTTCTTGATTGATAAAGTTTCTTGATTCTCATTTATGTCTCTCTCCATACTAATCCAACCAATTCTTGACTATCCCTTATGTACGTGCAATCGAGCCTTATATTGGGAATCGCGCGGCGCCAGTGTTCATTACAGAGACCGTAAAAGTGCTACTAAGGACCGCAGAAGGACAACTAAGCGTGTATGATGGAAAAGATGGTAAATTCATCGAACCTTTAATTCAAGGCCATAGTGGCGGCTTTCTACGTGGCACTCCCTACGTTGAGAGCCTCGTTTCACCAAGCGGTGGCAATTTGAAATGGTAATCACTCGACGGGCAGACACCTTATTACCTGCATTCCAACATCATGAATGAGATTCAATTCGAATGGCAATGGGATTTGCATATTATGCTTTTTGTTGCTGAGAACATGTATTGTTGCCTTTTATTTATGTTTTAAGATTTTCTCTCTTTATGTAACATACTTTGCTGGACTATTTGCTCCAAGCACACTTTTCTTTCTGTCCTTGGCTATTCGTGGTTTTGTTATGTTCTGCTATATTTATATTTCAAGCACCATTGATGGATGAACATAGCTGCATAGAAGGAGTCTTGGTATAAAGCCCGCTGGTTATAAAAGGATCTAAATAATTATTTATGTTTAAATAATAATTGCATATGTTTGGTACTTATATTATATGTTATCTTAACCATGTGAGAGTGGAGTAGACTTTCTGGTAGTTTCCCATCCATGATACAGTCTGATACGCCTTAACAAAAATTACAAAGATTGACAGAAAAAATTAAAAAGAATTTGATGATACCAATTCTTGATTAATAAAGTTTCTTGATTCTCATTGATATCTCTCTCCATACTAATCCAACTAATTAATATTTTCTCAGTATTAACTTCCACTAGGAGGAAAGCCCAATTAGAATAAAATCCTGGAGGCCCATTGAGTCTCGCAAACACAGATGTGAAGGTGAAGCAGATGGAAGGGGCGAAGCCGGAAGGTTTTACAGTGCAGAAGAAGTTTAGTACTGATAGGAACAGGGTGATGACTGCTTATGACGTTAGAGATAAACCTTCTGCTCTCAAGGCTGAAGATTGGGACCGGGTTGTGGCAGTTTTTATTTTGGGGAAAGAGTGGCAGTTCAAGGATTGGCCATTCAAGGATCATGTTGAGATATTTAACAAAAGTGAGTGCAGTTTGTGCTTTGTAGGTTTTGGTGCTTTACCTTTGGTTTTGCATTTTTTTTCCTTTTTGATATTGTTTCTAGTCATGTGGGATTTTGGTTGGATGAATGTGGGGATTTTGTATAAAATTGTGTATCGTTTGATTTCTAGACATATTATAGTTTAAATTGTTACAATAATTTATTGAATTTTTATGCAGTTATTGGATTTTTCATGCGTTTTGAAGATGACAGCATTGAATCAGCTAAGACTGTGAAACAGTGGTACGTAAAGATCATCTCGGTAAGTATTTACTTATTTTGTCTGGCTGCTTCATGCTTACAGCCCTGGTTTTTATTAGATTCTGGTTTGCTCCTTGTTCGTGTTATTTTTTTTACTACTTTACCTTTCCACGTTATTTGTTTCTTGTTTGTTTGTTTCTTGGCAATTAAACATTAACATTGGTAATGTGCAGATTAGCAAAAATAAGAGGCACCAGGACAGGGCTGCAGCATTAGAGGTGTGGGACAGACTAGAAGAATTTGTTCGATCGGGATCCCATTCTTGAAGTTCGTAGCAATTTTTGATATGACAGATGTTAAAATATGTTATCTTTTTGTTGTGAATTGCCTTTATTGTGTGTATAAAGTATATGGAATTCGGATTCTTCTAGCATATGGACTAGAAGAATGTATGCAACTGCGATTGCATTCTTGAAGTTTGTAGCAATTTTTGCATGTATTTAAATTTTGGTAATAAAATTGGCAATATCTGTTACCATTTTTGTGACAGATCTTGAATATGTTATCCTTTTTGTTGTGGATTGCGTTTATTTTATCATGTAAAGTCCATGTAGTTTGCATTTGGATAATTGTTTCCCTTAGTATCTATGATCAATTTTATTAAGAATGCTGCTTATTTTTGAATTGTTGACAGTGTTGAGTTCATGGAAGCAAAAAGTCTGGGACGGTTTGGTTTTAACTTGGAATTTGATTGACATAATAAATGGGCCTTTGAAATAGAATGTTATGGACCGTTAGGTCTCAAAGATTGTGAAGTAGATTTATAGCATTATTGGCCAGAATGGATGCGTTCATTCATAAGATCCAGTCATTTCAAAAATTGGTTTTGGAGCCGAATGATTTATTGAATATGGGCTTGAGCTTTCCCTTGTAGTTTTCCTCTGACAGCAACCTTGTTCTTCTTGTCAAAAATCTGTAGTTGGATTAGATAATCCAACTATGCAGAGTGTTTAGACATACTGATGTAAACAAGATCAAATTTCCGTTTTGAGGTGATCCTTTTGAAGATATATTTGTGCTTAGGGCTTATTCCCTCATGCATGTATAAGTGCATTAACAAACTTTTTATTTTTCCATGCAGGTTTGAAGATGTAAAGTGTATCATGACTGAGCTATGAGCTGTACAATATGGTTTGACACTGTGGAACAGTGGCAAGGATGCATCTGTAATTATGAACACATCAAGAGTCACCCATTGTTTGCCCTTCTGTTCAATGGAAATTTCAATTGCTTTTTGCACTGATACTTAGCTTTTCGCTGTAGTAGTCATGTTTGAACTTGCAATTTGCAGCAGAAAGTTGATTTTGACATGCTTTTCTTCCATGTAATTCTGTGTGATGGTATAAGTTTATTGCAGAAGGTGAGAGTGTTTTGACCACAACACAGATTTTTCTTTCGCAGAAGCACTATCCTCAGTAAATAATATTATTTGCTAATTCAATGCGCTCTAGGCAATTCTTTTTAACCCCTTATGGTATATTTTTTTTCTTGATTTTTCCATCACTTGACAGATACGAACAGGCTAGAAATTATTTTTATTGAGTGGGAAAGGAAGAGAGCAAGAAGTCTCTTCAGTAATACAAAACTACACCAACCCCATAAGAGGTCATGTAAAATAAATAATACATAAGCCCTCAACCAAAGAGAAATCAAGAATAATTCTATAAAATACAATAATATAAGGCAACTGTAAATAGAGAAAATCAGTATGTTATGAAAATTGAACTATATGATGCGGCAAAGAGCAGAAATGCAAGCATTGTCATGGACAACTTGATGGAGCTTCCATCCGATGTGCCATCTACTTCTGTTGAAGGTACAGTTTTAGATCCTGTTCCTACACCCACAAGACATGAATTGGTGAGTATACATAGTACTTTTCTCATCTGTTATAAATTTTATATGTCAACTAAGTTTACTTGTAATTTAATTTATGAAGCATGCTATACCTGGGTTAGTAGTTGGAACTTCTGCTGTTCCTGCAGGAGAGTCGGCCGGAGAAGCAGCTGTTCACATAGAGGTATACATAAGTTATAATTAGCTTATGTCAATTTTTCAATTTAAATTGATAGGAGAAGGGAGATTGAAAAGAAAATTTCTTACCGTTGCAGCGGCTGAGGGGTGGAGTCTGAACATTGCAAGCTCCAGGTAAGGCTAAAGCCTGGGTTTGGTTGATGTTAATCCCAAGTGAAGAGCCACCACCATTTAGAACTTCACACAAGCACTGTGGCGACGAGCGAACAACACTAGAAAGCTGTGTGCAACATTGTGAAGATGGAGTTGAGGAGTTCCCTGTGATATAATTCAGGCACGGTGACATGCTTATTAAGACATTTGTACAACTGGAAGACTGAGCCATAGCTCCTGACCATAGCATACTCACTAGGATCAGAGCCAAACTCATTGCCAGACCTCCGTATGCCATTGGTTCTCTAAAAACTGCTTGTGCAATGTGAAGATTGAAGCTCTTTGTGATTAGATTAATGGAATTAGGAAAGGGAAGTGTAAACTTTATAGGAAGATGAGGCCACAAGTGACAAATGAGAAATGGATTGTGTTGGTGACCAACTTTGCCTAATCCCCTCTCTGTCTGTATAGTGGACAGCTAGGCAAGCTTGGATTTGAAGGTGTTCAAAGCTCAAACCAGGAGACTTGGAATTTGGAAACTTCATATATGTGGCTTATTAGGGAGGACCTTGAAGGTCGGTTTCGTTGGTTACCAAACTTGTAATGCTTGATGTGTCTGCAAGACTAAATATACAAGGGAATTCAAACTCTGACTTTTGAACAAATTATAAAGCCTCCAAGAGAAGCAAACGTGTTTCTGACTCTTTCAACTTTACTAAAATTTGACTTTTGTACTTTTTTTTCTTTTGGAATCTAATAGAGGAGACGGATTTCTGGTGGAAGAAGATTGAAGGACTGCTTGATGTTTACGAGAGTGGCCACAAGCTACGTGTCCTGTTGCTTCCGATCTAAGAAAACTTTGACAATGGTATTTTTCAATGAACAGGTTTCATATCAGACTTGTCTATAAAGAATCCTGAGTTATTCTTGTTTTCTTGATGAGACCATGGCCAATTTAGGTCATAAAAGTACATAACTCCAGAGAATGCTTGAAATGGGTGGTATCAAATTTCCTAATTCGTTCTGCACCATGAATGAAACATGAAAATATTTAAAAGTGGAGAAAAACGATAGAAGAATTCATGAAGTGATTAATCAGAGCCACAGTTCTATTTACTTGGTTTTGGAGTGGAGGGTCGTAATTCTTACCATCATCTTGCAGACCATAATCCACGCTCCAGCATGGGCCACCGGCCCAAATGCGAAGATCAGTTAAATTGGAAATGATGGGACCATTTACATTCACACGCCATTATTTTAGTTCCAAATGCAACTCAGAAATTAGGCAAGGACTTCGAAGAAAAACAAAAATCCAAAAAAGATCGAAGGAGCTCTAAGCTATTACCCATTTGTAAAGCACTAAATATAAAAAATATACATATTTTGTTGCATCTAAACACTTTTCATATGTACATTTGATTACTAAAAACAAGGGTATGTAGTCTCTTGAACACAGTTTCAACAGAAGAGAAGTCAATATCAAAGCCATAACTTTGTCCTCCAAACTGTACATAGAGGTAACCTTTAGGAGACGGTGGTGGGGGCAAAATCTGAGAGATCTGCGGAAATTTTGAATTAGGCGGAGAAGGCAGGTCTTTCTTTTTCAAAGAGTAGAATACATCAGCTAGTAGAAGCCAAATAAGATCAGGGTCAATGGATGCAAGTCCTTGTAGTGCATTCACAGATGCATCGTGAAGCCCTGCAACACCACTGCAAGCTATTCCCACAACAAGACCGCTAACCTTCTTAAGAACTGCTTCCAGCGATGAAGCACTTCTTTTGTTTCGAGATAAATCAGCAATCATGTTGAGCACAGCAACCTGCACTTTCAGGTTTGAAACTTCAGCCAGGGAGTCCTCCGAAGAAGTAGGCGTGCTTCTGTAAGGAAGTTGTAATGGGATTCTTTCTTCTTTCGAGAAAGGTTTTTTCTGAAAGGGGGATGTAGAAAGAAGTTTCCAGAAGTGTGGCCCATCAGTAAGGAAGCGTCGCGAAAAGAAATCACCTCCGCAGATTTGTACAATGTTACTGACCACACTTACACATCTTCTTACAGCCTGCCAAATGAACGAAGTGTGATTGAAGACTATGCAACAGAAAGTGTTTATGAACTTAATCCGTGCAAGTTCGAGCTATAGAAACAATAATAAACAAATAAATAAACTCAATATTCCAACCCTATTGACAACATTTATCCTATTCAGAAATTTCTTTCATTTTGCTTTCAACTTGTCAGGCTAATCAGAAAGTATAAATAGATGACAGAATGAGAATGGCGCCTGTTGTAAATTATGCATTCAAAAGTGTTAATAGTAGTAATCAACACGGAAGTTTCCATATAATATTCAAAGCAGAAAAGATGAACAAGTACCACTGGATTTTTATTTTTAACACAGGTGATCAGGAAAGGCCATATTTTGTTCATCGCTGGAAGTAATCTGTTCTCATCAGCTCCATCCTCAGCAGCATCCAGAGTATCTTCAAGCTGATACAATGAGTATGAACGAATCACCTCCTCAATTGTTTCTTTAGCTTCCTTCTCATGCCGATAAGCTTCTTCCACTTTAGCCAATGTTGTAATGCCATCCTAAGATAGTCATTTGTCATGGAATGAAATATAAAAGTTATCAACTAATTTCTCTGGTGCCAGTAACAAAAGCATGTCAAACATTTGATGGAATTTAAATAGTGCATCTTTAGATATGGAGAAAAAAAACAAAACATGAGAATCATCTCTACAGCTATTGAAGGCCATCCATCCTTCCTTCCAATGAATTTTGTAACATTAACACTTTTTGGTTTCAGAAGGAACAGTGCTTACAAGATGACAAGATGCTTACAAGATTCTTATGTGTGGAAACTAGTGTTGGATAAGAGCCACAAAAATGGCAAGAGGTCAAATGCAACTTTAAGTTTCATAACTATCCTTTTAACAGCTTAAATAAATTCACTAATTGTTACCACATGTGTCAGCAAAGTTGAAGAATTATTGGGGAAAACAGGTACCTGGACTATATCCAGGGCTATCAAGCATGCTGCTTGGTTCATTGAAGCTAGTAAAGGTGTTGCTGCCATCAAGCATGAACCAGCAATAGATGCAACTATTCTTCTGAATCTTTTGGAATCATTCAACTTGAACAAAATACTCTCCCATTGCTCTGCATGCATCATACCATCAAAAGAAGAAAAAAAGTCTCCATCTTACATAAAACGTCAAGATGGATCCCAGAGCATAAATTGAACCAGAAATAGAATAAACATAGAAAAAGGCCTGCAGATAAATGACGCCAGTTACTTAAAGAGCCAAAAATAACTGGCAAATTGAAAGGTAAGGCAGACATGGCAAGATAGTGAACTCAAATATGCCAAAGAGCACCAAAAAGAAAAAGAAAAAGAAAAAAAAGTCATCCAGAGATCAAGCAATGTTAGCCTAATCACAATAAACTATATAACAGTCTCTGGCAACAAGTAGTCCCCATAATGCAGTTGATATAACATGCAGCTCAACAGAAGGGATCCAAATTAAACACTTGATTGGCCAAACTACGCTATAACAATGCGTCTGAATGCATCATGGAAAAAGGAACAAAAAGATATGCTTTATTGCCACGGCAAATATGTTCTTATATAACAAGGATATACCCATATTATCACAAACGAAAAGGTTCCCTGTTTCCTTTCCCTTTGCGGATATCTTAAAAAAAATTATCATTACCCTGACATTTTTGTTATAACATCTAGACCTCAAATACAAAATAGCAAAGATAAAGCATCTAAAATACCTCATATGCCGATGTCAAGCAAACACTGAATAACCAATGGTATAGCTAACCCAAAGAAGTAGGTACCATTCATAACCATATGAAGAGAAATGCTACAACCAATAAGGGTTAAGCAATCACCTAATTCCATTTGAGAAGTATCTATGTGATTTTCACATCGTGATTTTGAACCTTGGCTGAGCTCCAGTCTAGCTTCCTTCCTCCCCACTTTGGACTTCAACTGAATAAGATATGATTCTGCATCACCAGGCAATGAAGATGCCTCATGTTTTGATGCCTTGGTAATTTCAGCTACAGCCTAAAGATAAGAAATAATTGATTATCTGTCAGGGAAGATGTGACGGATGTAGATTACAGTTGCAAAGACTTTACATCACTACGCCCTAACAGATAGGTCCTAGAAAGTGACATATCACCATGTGCTAACAGAGCAGAGCAAACAAATAAAGTGGTGAAAACTACCGTAATATAAAGAGTGTCTGAATATGACCTTTAGAAAGGGAATAGTTAATTCTGGGTGCTGATGCCTGCCAAGAATCTCAAGTTCTTGTGAAGCATAGCGCATCTGTACAATTTTACAATATTGATCCATGAGCATTTCAGTTCAATAAAAAATCCAGATGAAGTCAAGATTTAATAACTAGTATAACAACAAAAGATACCAAAATAAATGACAAGGATAGATATACATTTAGCAGACTACGAGAGATGATTTATACTTTGGTTTAAAAATAAGAATTTTAGTTAAATATGAGCACACTAATAATGAAGCAGTTTCAAAGAATTAAAGAGGGAATAGAACTATCATAATTCATCATAAATAGACAATGTAAACAATTAACTTCTACGAGAATACTGAGTACATAGCCATACTGGTTCGTCCAACAGAGGCAATATTTTATGAGCCACTCCAATATAGGAAAGCATGGACGCCAGAACACTAGGAACGTGTGGATTAAGATCCAAATGACGTAATTGTCGACATATTGGATCAATTACATAATCTGCATTTGCCAAGACTAATTGCCCCACCTACAGAATATTAATATAGAAAGGGTCATGGATGACAAAATCCAGTAGCAAATAAAAAAATTTTTTTTTAAAAGCTCACCGTTGGTTTGCCAGATGTAGCAGAAAGGACGCGTAAAACTGCATCAGAAGCACTTCTAACATGGAAGTTTGAGCATATAAGATTCTCGAGTAACAGATAGAGAGATGAGTGAAGAAATCCACTGGAAAAAAAATCATCTCCAAGGCACAGAGCAAAGGTGCCTATTCCATCAATAATAACCTGTTTGAGAAAACAGAAGGAAGAAACCTTACTTTTTCTATGCTATACAAAAGATAATAAATTGATACAAGATTCATGAAATTACATAAACTTCAGGTGAAGTAAGAATTAAAGTACCTGGTGTAGCATAGCAGTATCTTGGAAGAAGTGCAAAGTAATTTCTCCCACTTCACCATCAGGTTGAATGTGAGAGGGTTTATGATCAATTGGAAGATCCCAGACTTCAGATGATAGATATTCATGCAAGATTCTACCAACACAATCAATCAAGTGACTCCTAGAAGCCTTTTCCTGAGAAAGCTTCCAAATAGAATGAGTATGCTCAGGGGATTCAGCCATGCAATCCTGACCACCAGCAATACTTTCATCAAATTCTTGAACCTCTTCTCTTTTAACCCTGGATTTATGAAACATTTTTATAAGACTATCAACTGACTGATCTGATAGACCAAATATCATCTCATTCAAAATACATGCTGCAGTGCTGGCCTGCCGAAGTAATTGTCCTGAGCCTGTTCTGTTATACCAAGATTGCCAGCTCTCTTTATTGCATTCCTTGACACGAACTTCAGATATCAGTTTTCGCACGTAATCAAGTGGGATATCTGTAACAACCGACATATGCCCTTCACTTTTGAAGTCTAGCAACAAGTAAGAAGAAAGAGACATGGTTTAATTACAAAGTAAATTTAGCAGAAGGTTAAGAAAAAAAAATTGAATTTCCATGAGATGAAATGACCTGCCATTAAAGATAAACCTACTAGTCTAAGAATTCCTGCAAGAGCCTCATATAATCCCTGGCTGCCAACATAAACAAACCAAGGGGGCATGCGAGGAAGTTTATAATTAGTCTCCACAGTTTCTAATGAATATCGAATTCGTGTTCCTTGAACATCTCTGAACTTTGAGATATCAGAGGGAACAACATCCATGATGGTCTGGTCACTAGTAGCAAAGTGTGAACCAGCTTTCAAATCAGCAACGGAAGGAAGATATCCAATGGAGGATGGCCTTGCTAAAGTAAGCTTATCAAGAGCACCAACAAACACTGAATTCTGACTCAGACAGAGGGCAAAAACATCCAGGAATCTTGCAGCTATTACCTATGAAAATAAAACGCTTTCTTAATTGTGATAAAATTGAGAAACAAAAATGGAATCAGAGGCTTCCCGGAACTATAAATTGACAATAATGTAATCTGATGGACACATTCACTCTCTTGGTTGCTTTACAAGGTAAATAGGAAGAGTACAAAGTTTCTTCCTTGAAATGATAAGAGCAATACCAAACATAACCATTTCATAATCCTATATGCGATGATCATATCAATTTCATTATTAAGCAAACTTGTGCTGCAATATTATATTAACAACACAGTGGACATAAATCCATTTCAAAGATCATGAATGAGGCCCAATCTAGATTCGCATATTCAATGAGAAAAGATTCATGTCAATATTGAAGGATATACTGTAAAAAGAACATAAAGAACCTGAAGGTGTTTCAGTTGACGAGGCGCATATCATAGCATCTTGAGAACCTTCCCCAAATCATCTAGTTGTGCAAATTGTACCTATTCACTCTCCTCTATGTATGTTTTTAATTAATCAGATTGAGGATACTTTCTAAGTTCTTTAGCTTTGCTGTTCTCCTTTACACATCCAGATACTTAAGTGCAGTCCTCCTTCCAGGCACTTTTTTCTAAATTTATTTTCATCATATTTATAGATATTTCCTCCATGTGAGATAAAAAGAAATGTGTGCAAATTATGAAAATCAAAATAATTGAGAAACTGTCAGCCAAAAAAAAAAAAAAGCACATACCGGAGATAGAAGTTGATCAGACACAAATTGAGGACCAGAATAATATATGACCACAAGTAATTGCCGGGCATGTGAGAGCGCAAGTGATTCCTCATTACCCATCACTACTTTTGGAAGCTTCTCAATGAGCCTTCACAAATTTAAAAACAAAAATAACAGGATTTAATAAGAAAATTATTTCCAAAGTGAAAACCCTATAGCTCAACATTCTGACAATTTCACAATAAATACCTGCCAAATATTTCAGCAATATCACGTTGTACATGATGTTTGCCATTCAGTAAATATTCAAGACACTCCTGAGCAGGTGCAGACACCTCTTCAGAGTCATCAACAATCAAGACACATAGACACTCCTGCAGTGATTAGCACTTGGACTATGCATCAATCCAAAATCCAATAAAATTCTAATTCATGGATCAGCATTGAAAACTTTTATAAATGAGGTAAGTGAGGCCTATGACTTGGTCCGACACAAGCTAATTAATTGTTATGCTAGATTGGGTAACAATTTTTTAAAAAAACAATTCAAGGCTTTATGCACATTTGCTACTGTAAAGATATCCAAATATTGTGAATACAAGAAATAAGGAAAAATATAATGGCCAACTTTGACAAAGTACCAACAGATTTATTGCATAGAAATACCAATTTATTTTCCGCTTACCAAAAGCATCAATCTGCTGCCCTTCAGAGTGTAACTGCACTTTGATAACAGTCCTTCTATGGCAGCCACTAGTCCTTGTCTAATCTTTTTCGCTGGATGAACACAAATCTATTGAAAATGTAAAAGATTTGGCAGTTAATGGAAAGAATTATGAGAGAGAGTGCAACAAAGATTTAAGAATTTTTTAGTGAACTTTGCTGTGCATAATACAGACTTAAGAACACCTTATAGCTGAACATGAAATGAAAAGCAAAGACTTACATGTGGAAATGTTGCACTCAATAGTTTGTCTAGATGTGCCGAAGTTTTCTCAATCCAATCTCTTGTACGATCCACATGCAAAGATCCTATTTCCTCGCCAACCTTATTGTTCATATTTTTATTAAAATCAGAAGCACGGGAAACCAAATTCACTGTTCCACCAATCGATCCTTCAGACACAATTTTACTTTGACCTTGAGTGATATTGGGCAAATTGCGTAGTTCATCCAGAAGTGAATGTATAGATTCATTTTTCTTTGAATTAATTCCATTTATTGCATTTAGGGATGCACCAAGACCAGACAAATTAGCATCATCCTGAAGAACTATCATAAGATACTCAGCCAAGCCTCTAATTGCTTGATCAGTAGCCTCCACACTTCCTGCTGCCCCACTTATCATTGTCTTCGAGACATGCAAAACTTTGGCAAACTGACTAACGACTCCAGGTAGAAAGAAAGCCAGTGCATCTGCAGTAGCAACCTGCATAAGTGATTCCATTATTAATATCAGCAATTTTAAATACAGGAAAAAGGCAATTGCAATAGCAAGCCAGTGTTGAAACTACTCGAACATAACATAAACTAACTAATCCTCTCTGATAGAAAGGTTTTCCTTCTAAATTAATTAATCCTCTTTGATAGAAAGGTTTTCCTTCTCGAGTTTTCAATTTGAGATATTTACAAGGTCAGTGTCTGCTGGCAGAGTCACATGGACTGCAGGTGCAGGAACTCATTCTGTATAAGAAAATATCTAGCAAGACTTCAAGAAACATCTGATTGCATCTCAGCATAAAGAGACTCCCAAGAATTAAATCATAGCAACAAGATTCAATATCCTGGTGAAAATAATAGGATTTTAAATCTGTCTAACAGAACTTAAAATTTGGAATTCAAGAGTGTCCATGCTGGCAGTCGCAAAGAAGGGGAAAGTCTACCAGAGTAATCAGATAAAGAGCACATGAATCACTGCAAGTGAGAACTTGAATTGATGTCTACGTGTCTCTTAGTGTTAGATGGTTACCTTAGATACAAGCACACGTAAGGTGATAAAGGCCTCAACACGGAGTTTTGCATTGCCATGATGCCCTCGCACTGCCTCAGTATCTGCAGCCTTCACATAAAATCCATTACTCATTTCACAAAAAAAAAAAAAAAAAAGAAAAATATGATGAAAGATTTAAGAGAGAAACAACTATATAGTGTTTGGAGAAAAAATGGCCATGGACCTAGAAATAGCAAGGAAAAGCACGTACTTTGAGAAGAAGTGACAGCCAGTGGCCAACAGCAGCTGCAGCGGTTTGCGACTGGAGAAATGCAAGCAAGCATTCTCCTTGTTCTGGAAGATACTTTGAAGCCCCACATGGAAAAGCTTGCATATATGAACTTTCTAAAAGTGCAGGTAAAAGAAAACTTTGTCTGCATGTGCAACCTTCATCAGAGCAGGGAAGTAAATTCAGAAGTAGAGCTCTAAAACACTTGATTACTCCTTCACGAAACTCTTCAGAAGCCTCAAGAGGAGAAAGCAAAGCCGCATGAGTCAATTTCTTCATCAGTACAACCATCTGAAAGTTAAATAAATATCTTCAGGTAGCAGGAAGATATACGCACTAGTGAAATAAGTTTCAGATAGATTTATGAGCATATACTTGAGTCAACCGAGCTAACAAAATTTCCATTCATACATTACTATACAAGCATATACAAATGATTCATGTCCAAGGAAAATGATATTTAAAAAATATCACCTGGTCCACAGATCCCAAATGACATTTCTTCAGAAGCTCCTCCAAACATTGCAAGACGGTTTCTGCCACTTTGTCACTGACTTTGTGAGGCAAGCTTGAGACATTATTTGTGGCAACCTTCTCCCTAGGATCATCCTTCTTTGAGGATCTGCTATCAACTGCCGCATCCAACAGAAGCAGCAGTGGGAACAAGGTATAACTGAAGCATTCATAAAGTAGCACATTTGGTTAAGATATTTTTTTTTTCAAAAATAAAAAAATAAAAAAATAACTACCATTCAAAGAAAATGCTTACATGACAATTCCATATCAGTTCCACATAAAAATAAAACAAGATCTGACCACACTACACTATACACCCACCTCATAGAATAAATATATAAGTAAATAAAAACAGGGTTAAAATTTCAACTATGCATTGATTTTGCAAATGGATAACTTAATTGATCAAAAGTTCCGTGATCTTCGGTACTGCATAAAAAAAAAATGCTTACACACTCAGGTGCACTAGTCCACAAAAACTGCATCTTAAAACAACAAAAACACAAATCAATGCCCGCTGTTACCAGTCTTCAGTTATTCAAAAAGAGCTCACTCATGTCTCTATAATAACTAATAACTCAAAATTCCTGCTCCCTATATCAATTCTCATAATTGATTAGCATTAAGGCAAAATAAGCAATTGAACTTACTCAAAGAAAGGTTGAAGGGCATCGGAGGGTGAGTTACGAAGGAACTTGAGCAGTGAAGAGACTGCCAAAGAGTCTTTTTTAGGGTTTTGTAGAAGTTCTAGAAGCTCTAAGCAGTAAGGTTTTAGCTGCGAAAAAATACTGATCCTTTGTTGTACCCATTGTTCAGTTTCTTCGTCGTTTTCACCGGTAAGCTTGTCGAAATTTTCCATTCTAACGGTGAAGTCACATATCTTTCCGGTGAGAGGCGCGAAATTGAAGTTTCAGTTCTGGAAAATGAAAGAAGGATGAAGAAAAGCGACGATGAATGGTAAAAGCCCAATCACTGGACCTGATTTTCGATCCTTGAATTTGGTCCTAAGTTTTGTTGATACGTATTCAAAAATAAGCGTTTCATGGGCTTCCTTGGGCTGAGCCTCCCATCGGACCTTAATTATAGGCGGTGCTTTTAGTTTTAGCGCTAATATACCACAGGAACTTTGTCCTATGCACGCGCTGTCGTCATCCGACTACACGTCGTTTAGGTCGTTCTTTCTGCCCCGAACTACAATTACCATACTGTTTTAATTGATAGGCTCCTTGTTAAACATGAGAACGTGATTGTGAACAAGGCATTTATTTCCATGATTTAATTTCCTTTGTTTTGCTATAAACCAAACCAAATAGCCCTTATAGTTGAGAACTAACTCTCAGTATCGAGGTACCAAAATTAAGTCGGGAGATTATTGGTATTTGATTCAACAAAAATCCTAATTTAAGGAAAGGAAAATAAATGGGAAGAATTAATAATCAAAGTATAGACCAATTTTAGATTAATTCAAAGCATATATATAGTTTTTTTTTTTTTTTTTTTTTGTAAACCTTTGATATCTGCATCTTATAAACAGAAACTGCCTAATCCAGCTCAAGGCCAGCCCCTTCATGCACGCGTCAGATTTATAGACTTTTTTTTTTTTTTATTAGTTAAATTGGAAGCACAGAACATAAACTCAAAAGCTTGCTTTTTATTATAGTACTAATATCGGGAAGCAAGTCTTACAACAGATTAACCAAACATAAACCACTCAAACAACATTAAGCAAATCGCACAACAAACTTCTGTAGAGATATAACACCATAAAACAAGCACACACACGTATAAAGATTTCATATATATATATATATAGTGGAAGCTCAAAGACACCCCAAATTGAACTAGAAGCTGCTAAATGTTGATGCCATGAATATAGCAAAGAGAACAAGCTGTAGGGTGAAATCCATGGTGAGGCCATTAGAACCGCTAACTCCAGTCTCTGGAATTGCTCCTGTAAAGGCAAACAATAAAATGTTACAAATTTAGAAGCATTGTTCTCAGCTTTCTTGTTAAGAATAAGCAGTTTAGTGGTACTCTACCATCAGGGTTCTGAGAGTTTGAACTCTAATTATCAAAAACTAAAAAGGTACCTGTTGAAGAATCGCCTGGTGAACCTTCAGGAGAACCCACTGGAGAAGCTGTTCAAACTTAAGCCATCAATTTCTGAACTATAGAAACTTAATTTAATCTAAAATAGTGTATATTTACCATTATTGCACTTGCTAACAGGCGGAGTTTTCACATTGCAGGCACCGGGAAGTGCTAAAGCAAGTGTCTGATTAATACTAACACCTAATGATGCACCACCCCCATTTAGCACAGTGCAGAGACATCGTGGCTGTGATTGAACAACAGTAGCCAGTTGCGAGCAGCAAGAAGAAGATGGAGTTGATGAGCTTCCAGTTACATAGTTTAGGCAAGGAGCCAGGCCAATGATCACACTGGTGCAGCCTGACTGAGCCATGGCTCTTGCCCACAACATGGCCACAAGGAGAATCACTAGACCTGTATAGTTCATGATTCCCCTTGAGGCCATGTTGGATTATAGTAAAGGATGGATTCTTGAAAGTGCTACTAAAGTCTCTTATCTTTTTTACTCAGTTACAGAATTATGTAATAACAGCTTTAGATTATCTAGTTTTTACTGAACTGAAGGGACTAATTTATAAAGATAAATTTTTTCATTTGTTTATTTGGATGATAAACTCTAATGGAGGCTTTGGTGAACTAGAACAGACTATATGAGGTAAGATTTGCAATTTTTTTTTTTATGTTATGAGGTTTAAGATTCATTGCATAGTAAGTATTGTTATATGCTACACTTTTTTTTCAAAAACAATTTCAAGGTGCTGATTAGAATAATTTTGTGTAGCAGCAATTGGAACTTGAATGTGACCTTTGAACAAATAGACAGACAGCAGTCTGTTTACCTAATTTCCAAATGGATCACATCTTCTGAACTTGGCTGAGATAATTACTTCTCTGCCTTTGACAAAAATGCTCAATTGTATTAAAGTTGACTATGATCTCTCTATATATATATACCTCTCAAGGGCCAGGTGAGCTAAAATGCCAAGTCAAAATACGGTCCTGAAGGTAACCTATGCCACTTGGCAAACTCAAACTCTTTTGTTACAGACAGAGTTAGTTAAGGTAGTTGAACTTCATACCCAATAAATCTACACCTAATATCCTACCTCCTCCACGCAAACTCCCCTATAAATCCCTTAATCTCTCTCTCTCTCAAGCACACCAAACATAAAAGATTCAATTTTTTTTTTTTTTTCTTCTCCAACAACTCCTAGTTATCCACAAGAACTCTTTAAACCCAATATGTACATTTTTAGGCCTGTTTCAAGAATGCTAGCAATTCTTGCAATTGCTTTGATAGTCTTGATTAATTTTCCTGCTGATGGCCAAATAAGTACCCCATGCACACCGTCAATGCTTTCTACATTCTCTCCTTGTATGAATTTTCTAACAAATAGCAGTTCCAATGGAACTTCTCCAAGTCAACAATGTTGCAGTTCACTCAAGAACCTTACAAGTAATGGCGTGGACTGTTTTTGCCTTATTGCGACCGGAAGTGTTCCTTTCCAAATTCCGATCAACAGATCCTTAGCTATCTCTCTTCCTCGCGCTTGTAACATGCCAGGCGTCCCACTCCAATGCAAAGGTACAATCTTTTTCAACAAATTAGTAACGTTCAATATTGTTATTTTAACTTGTACAGTCAAAATATTAATTCAAACCTTTAATTTCTTGCAGCCACTGGTTCACCAGTTCCAGCTTCAGGTATAACTTAATATTTTTTTTATAACTAAGCCGAAAATTCAGTTAACTATATGCTTATTAGTTGTATTTATTGATATTCAGGCCCTGCCTCACTTGGACCAACTCTTTCACCCAGAATTTCTCCATCTGCTAGTCCTAAAGGTGGTCTGCTTCAACCTTTATATTAGTTTTGCAAAATTTTTTATATATGTAAAGATTTGTGTGTTAACAGTAAAAATTGAAATCATTGAGCAGCTTCTGTTGTGCCTGAGCCAACTCCATCTGCTATTCCACCAGAATCCAGCACAACACCAGTTCTGCCTCCACCTTCAACAACAGTAGGTACTGGAGCCCCTACATCGACAACTGGGAGCCGCCCGGTTCTGACTCCTCCGTCAGCTGCTGTCTCCTCTCACAGCTTTTCACCATCTCTTCTAATTTTTGCATTAGGATTTGTAACTTTGAAGTACTACTAGATTGTTATAGATCTATTCATGCCTTTATTTATGAATTTAGAAATATTCTTTTGAAGTTTGATTATTGATTTTAGCCTTTTAGTATAATTCCCATGATTGAGTCCCCTATTGGGTGATAATTTATTAAATAAAATTTTTTTGTATTACACATGTATTAGTGAATATAAATATCAGTTTATTTCTGTAAATAATCTTCAAACATCCTTCGAGGATTTTCTTACTTTTTTTTTTTAAAATTTATTTCTTGATTGGCAATAAAAAAGAAGCCGAAGGTAATTCATGATGGGCTTTCTCAAAGGGCCAATAGCCCAATACACTGTAAGTTATAAATTCCATAAACAGACCCACCATTTAGATTAATATTTAATTTGATAAAATTAATTAATTGTGATGTACTACTTATTATTATTTTATACCCATAACGGTAATGGATTCCCCAATTATCAGAGGGTATCTAACAAATAAAAAAATTTGTTAAAATAATTTCTATTTGGTCCAAATTACTAAAGTCAATTTAATAATTTTAAGTTTATCATATTTGTAAATATAATTAATAAGTGATAGTGCTCTAGGAGTTGATGGTATGATTGTGCTCCAACCATTGGTACCTTTTCGTACAACTAATATAACACAATTAGACAACTAATTGTTTATATTGAGAAAATTAATTATTTAGAATATATTTATAATATTAATTAAATACTTATGAAAAAAAAAAATCAAAGATGATGTGAATGTTGGATATATATCTTTTAGTTTCGTATTGGATAAAAGATTAGTGTTTGGTGTGAATCATACATTTTGGTAGAAACATAAAGCATGATCCACTAAAAATATAATCACTGCTTAATTATATTAATTAGATTAGATATGCCCTAAATATTTTTTTCCCTTTGTTAGAAATTTGAATTACTGTACCTTACCTGGCTAAAAACCTAGAAAAGGCAATTTTTCAAAAAAAAAAAAAAAATGTAATTTGCCTTGTAATATTAGTGTTAATGTATATCCAAAACTAAGTAAGTAGATAAGATATGATTGAATAGTATTGAATAGCCATTATTCTTGACCTGTATTTTTCTTTTTCTTTTTTTTTTTTTTTAGAGAGGAATTCTTTAGCTGTATGTGCACTAGATCAAGATCATCAACTTGCTGTCACCTGTACCTGAGGCTTTTTATTATTAGCCTCAAGGTCAAAAAATTGACCAATGCATAGTAAAGATATTTTTTCAGCTTTTTCTTAAAAAAAATTGATATTTTCTTTATATTAAGAAGAAAAATTGCTAGGGAGACCACTTGTGCTATGACAATAACAAATACTCAAAAATATAGACTTGTAGTTGGTGCTTATTAATATTTATTATTTTAATTTAAAAATAAGTGTTTTTCATAAATTAAACTATAACGCTAAATACTCTCTCCGTACTAAAATATAAGTTATTTTAAATAATATTATTTTTATTTAAATTATATACAATAGTTATTTTCACAAATTAATTTTGAGTAAATTATTCTTATTTTTATTTATAAAAATTAATTGCTTCTTCAGTCCCGATAAAACAAAATTTTAACTAACTTCTATTTTCAAAAAATATATATAATTGAGCCATTACCGGTTCCTAAAACAACTATTGAAATTGTTTAATAAAAGAAAAAAAGAAAATACTTATCTAAAGCCGCCGTGTATTTTAAGTAACTGGGATATTTAATTTAAATAAAAAACTAATATTTTTATCGAAAAATAAAATAATAATAAATGATAATAGTTTTTTAAATGGAAATTAATTATTGATTAGATAGACGAGAAATTGTTTGTCCTACCCATTATGTTTTCATTTGCCCTCCGTTGAAGTCCAACCTTATAGAGTTGACTCTATTGCTATTTGCTTTATAAATACTATAAACACAACATTCTCTGAATGCTGTAGTCTCTAGTCTCTCTCTACTCAGAGATCTCTTCTTCTCTGCAACACAGAAAAATCAGAGAAGGTTAGGTGAGGTCTTAAGTAATGGCAGGTGGAGGATTTGTAGACGGAGGAACTCTCAAAAGAGCTCATCAATACGAGTATAAGATCACCGGTTACTTTATCTTTGCTTGCATAGTTGCAGCTCTTGGCGGATCCCTTTTTGGTTATGATCTTGGTGTTTCTGGTCAGTTTTCTTCTCTGTTCTTCTTTTTTTCTTTTCTTTTTCATTTATGTTTTTTTGTTCAAGATTCATTTGATTTCACGTGTCACTATATATGGAACAATGACCTGTGCATTTCTTTCTTTTAATAATAATAACGATGTTATTGACTATTGTTGTGATTATCAAGACTTACAATGACAGCTTCTTTTATTTAAAGTATTATACATAGAAGAAAGAAAGAAACTTTCAATTTTTTATTCAATTATTATTGTTATAGTGAGACGAGAAGAAAAATACATAAACTTCATTGTTCCTCTGTTTTGTTTGGATCACCAGAATGGAAAAAAATGCAAAAAGAGAAAAGAGAAGTTTCGTACTTATCAAAAATTTCTTCTTGTTTCATCAATTTTCGTTCTCATAAAGAGAGGTATCTTTCATCAGTTTCTGATTACAAAAAAGCGCATATCTTTTCCTGTTACCGGTGAGCCTGAAACATAACTTTCTATGGTTCCTCTGTTTTGTTTGGATTACCAGAATGGCAAAATGCAAAAGAAATAAAAGAGAAGTTTGATACTGATAAAAATTTTCTTCGTTCTCCATAGAGAGAGAGCTAACTTTCATCAGTTTCTGATTACAAAAGCGCAGATTTTTTCCTGTAACTGGTGATCCTGAGATCGCAGGCTGTTGGTTTTTGTTGTTACTGGAAAAGATTCCCTCATATAGACGATGGAAAATATTACTTCTGACATTTTGTTTTTTTTTTTTCCTCGATAACTTGTCGTGTAGAAGGAGAATATGGTGCCGTATAGGAGGATAATTTAGTGCATATCTTTTAGATTCGAGAGAGAGCTGAATGAGTGAAGAGTGAAAATGATTTATGGATGGTAGTTCTCAATTGGGTAGTTACTACATCCTTCACTAACAAAGCAATATAACTAAGAATACATGAAAATGCTTCAAATTGATTTTCTTGTTCAGCTTGATTTAATTTGGTTCTTTTGAAGAAAAAGAGAGAGGTGAAAAATTTATTACTAACTTTAGATTTTAGTATATGTTTATCTAATATTTAGAGGTGGTAATAGCAATTGAACTTATTGTGTGCTTATCCAGGTGGAGTTACTTCCATGGATGATTTCTTGAAGGACTTCTTTCCAAAAGTGTATCGGAGGAAGCAAAAACATCTTAATGAGACAGATTACTGTAAATATGACAACCAAATCCTCACACTCTTTACATCCTCATTGTACTTTGCTGCTCTTATTTCAACATTTGGAGCCTCTCATGTTACCAGAAATAAAGGAAGAAGAGCCAGCATTATTGTTGGATCAATTAGTTTCTTTTTAGGAGCAATCCTCAATGCAGCTGCCGTCAACATTTCAATGTTGATCATAGGACGAATCCTGCTTGGCACAGGCATTGGATTTGGCAATCAAGTAAGTCCATTTCTTTCAAACCAAAAAAGTTTTTACTTCAATTATTTATGAAACTAATTTTATTGTTTTCTTGTCCTAATGTTTCAGGCAGTTCCTTTGTATCTTTCGGAAATGGCTCCTGCAAAAATTCGAGGAGCAGTTAACCAATTGTTCCAACTGACAACCTGCTTAGGGATCTTGATTGCTAACCTTATAAATTATGGAACTGAGAAAATCCATCCATGGGGATGGAGGTTATCTCTTGGTTTAGCCACAGTTCCTGCAAGTCTAATGTTCATAGGAGGAGTTTTCCTGCCTGAGACTCCCAATAGTCTTGTAGAACAAGGCAAATTAGAAGAAGCGAGAAAAGTATTAGAGAAAGTTAGAGGCACAACAAAAGTTGATGCTGAATTTGATGATCTTATAGATGCAAGCAATGCAGCAAGAGCTATACAGCATCCATTCAAGAACCTTCTCAGAAGAAAGAATCGCCCTCAATTGATAATAGGGGCTATAGGAATCCCTGCATTCCAACAACTTACTGGCATGAATTCTATACTCTTTTATGCTCCTGTTATATTTCAAAGCTTGGGTTTTGGTTCTGGTGCTTCTCTATATTCATCAGTCATAACCAGCGGAGCACTTGTTCTTGGTGCTCTTATTTCTATGTCTTTAGTTGACAAATTTGGAAGAAGAGCTTTCTTTCTGGAGGCTGGAACTGAGATGTTCTGCTATATGGTAACAGCACTCATTTTTAGATATCGTTTCAACTGCTTTTCAGATTGCACTTTTTCACCTTCTTTTAATTTTTTTTTTTTTTTTTTTTTTTTGAGTTGTTTTTCTCAAGCCATACCAGTATGGCAAAAGTAGTCTAACCGCAATGTCAAACAGACACTAACTTCATTGTTTGATTTACAGGTTGCTGTGGCTATAACTTTGGCCTTGAAGTTTGGAGAAGGAGTGACTCTTCCAAAAGGAATTGGCATATTTCTTGTGATAGTAATTTGCCTGTTTGTGTTAGCATATGGAAGATCATGGGGTCCTCTTGGATGGCTAGTTCCAAGTGAGATCTTCCCACTGGAGACAAGATCAGCTGGGCAGAGTATAGTTGTGTGTGTTAATATGCTCTTCACAGCTCTTATAGCACAGTGTTTTCTGGTTTCACTCTGTCATCTTCGATACGGGATCTTCTTGGTGTTTGCTGGTTTGATTTTGATCATGAGTAGCTTCATATTCTTCCTGCTGCCAGAAACAAAGCAAGTGCCAATTGAAGAGGTCTATCTTCTCTGGCAAAATCACTGGTTCTGGAAGCGCATAGTGGGTAATGGGGACCAAATTGAACTAGATGAGAAGACAGGATCACGAGTTTAAAAGTCTACACTCTGTAGGGGGAAAACTTTGTTTTGAGAATTGTTTGCTGTTTGTGAATTAAAGTATTTAGTTAGTTGGGCAAATTATAAATAACAACACAATTTCATTTCATATCCGCATGAAATATAAATAATTGGAACGCTGAACGTCATGAATAAAATGGTGATGCCAAAATTGAAATTAAGAAATTGTGTTAAACGAAACTAATACGGCGTCGTCGAGTTATGGGGAAGGGTAATTTTGTCAAATCAGACGAACAAGCCAAATCTTCCCGCCAATATAAGAGTTACCAGTAACTAACTTGGAACAAACTAAACAAACCAGCAAAATTCCTGTGTCTCTCTCTTGCTCTCTCTCTAACGCGCGCTCTCGCTCTCTCTCTCTCTCTCTCTCTCTCTCACACACACAAACATGACTGCCATTTTTGCTCTCATTTTCACCTCCATTCTCCTTCTCACCACTGCTTCACCTCCACAACCATCGCCGCCTCTGCCATCATCGTCACCAGACTGCACGGAGGAGCTCGTCGCTTTCTCCCCTTGCCTTGGCTATGTCTCGGTGGAACCAAACAACCTGACGGACATGGCTACTCCTCAGTGCTGCAACGCCTTCTCTAAAGCTGTCAATGCCAGTGATGGTAACTGCTTCTGTTATCTTATGAGGCAGCCTCTGATCTTTGGATTCCCGTTGAATGATTCGAGAGTGGTTTCTTTGCCTTCTGTTTGTTCTTCCGTTTACGGTTATGGAGGTTTAGCGACAATTGATGGCGGATCACTGGAATCGATTTGTTCAGGTTCGGATATGAAGCATATTCTTGATTGATCAGTTATATTAAATGTTCAATTTTGATTTTACTGTTTTTCTTTTCTTGATTAAATGATCGATGACAAATCTTGGATTTATTTTTGTTTCTTTTTGAGTAATCACTTTGGAGTTCAGAGTCTTAGAAATCCATAGCCACAGAGCTCTCTCTAATCTCTTTCTCTTGGTTTGGCGCCATGTTTCTTCTAGAATTTTGGGCGCAAGTTAGCCTTCACTCCAGGAATAATTAGGTGTAGTCAGGTCTACTGATAATTCTTATGATGCTAAAATTGCTGCTGTAGCATTGTATATTTAGAGATCATGGCATTGTATTGACCAATAATTATCCAAGATTTGCTCCGGAACTGTCTAATTATGATTATGGATCTGCCCGCTTGTGCTACAGGGTCATCAGCACTGCCTCCTCTCCGGAGCACAACAGGTTTAATGATTCCAAAAGGACCTGATTCTGGTAAGCAGACTCACTAACCTCCTTTTACCCTTATATCCACTGTCCTCTTCACTTGGTTGAATCTTAATTTTGTTTGGCACCATAGCTTACTTGACAAAATGCTCTCTGAAATATTCATCTCTTATAGTTTTTAAAATAAATTAACTGTCCTACTTGGTGAGTTTTACTCCAAAATTGCAGAAGTTCCAGACATTGCGTCATCTCCTTCAACAAGTTTTCCAGCAGAAAACGCTGAGACTTCACCTACCCCGCTAAGTTTGATACCAGAACCTGTTGTTAGTTCTCCGATAGCTTTGAAATCGCCACTAACTCCAGCCAATCATTCATCTGCAGTGAAACATATTAGCAACAGCTGGGTTTTTCCTGGAACGCTAACTTCCCTGGTTATCTTTTTCTTTTCATGAACTGGATCCTTTTATTTTCAGTCATCTGTAATGCTGCACCTGCAAACACCATTATGATTTCTTCACTCATCTTTGTCACTGCATAATCGACGAGTGACACTTGATTTTGAAATAGCATATACAGTTTCAAGCAAAAGTTAAGAGCATCTCAATGTGCATACAGCAATATTTGCTTATATGATACATTTTTTTTCCCTATCAAGTGTTTAGAATGGCATTATATCACCATACGCTACAAGTGAAATTGTAGTTAATTCTCAGCAACATAGAGAATGATTCATCAAAATTCACGGCAAAAACAACTGTTAGATTTGAAATTGGCTGGACAACTTGATTCCTTGAGCCAACCGAGATTCCATTATCGAGTACATAGGAACATCTTATCTATCTAAGGATCAAACTAAAATAAAATGAGAATAAGCATTCCCGTTGCTTTAACTTCTGTGAACAAAAAGACTGCACATCTATGACTTCCAACCATCGGACCACTCTGCTTCATCCACAGGTTTTGAAATTTCTGTTCGATATGAGTCTTCACCCCATCCAGCCTCTTCGGAGGGCTGAGGGTTTTCTACACCATAGTTACTGTTGACACAGTCCTCCTGCTCTTGAGATTCATCAAGAGGATCCTGTCTTTCTGGGAGACCACAACCTTGATAGGAGTCGTTGTCTACACAATACCACAAAAGCTGATTCCAGTAAGGGTCCTGCAAATTGCAAACAATTAAATATAAGTAATCAAAACAAATGATCAGCAAAAATTTCAACCGAATCCGACTCTTTAACTGTGTATCATATGGCCAAGGCACATAAATTTGACACATCAAATTTTGGTTTGGTCAATAATTTAGTTATCATATCACTCTTGCACATGCACAGAAGCAGCAAATACAGATCTCTAAGTCTATATATCTGCACAGGTCATGCATGTATAGAATTATAACGTTTAAGCTAATTAAGATGCAATCTTCAAGGAAAAGTATAATTGTTTGCCCAGTATCCTTCTGTTCCAATCGATTAATTTCTTACGATGGCCTCTAAAAAACAAGTAATACCTTACTGATAATGTGTGGATTCCCAATAATGATAAGCAACGACATAGCACGGGTAATAGCCACATTAAACCTTCTTGGATTGCTCAAAAAACCCAAACAATGTCTTCGGTCAAACTCATTGTGTTTGATTGTCGATCTGACAGTTGATACAACAATAACTTTCCTTTCTTGCCCTTGAAATTGTTCAACACTGCCAACTTTGATGTCAGGGATATCCAAATCATCAAAGACCTTCTTTAGTTTGAGTACTTGCTGCTTATAAGGTGTGATGACCCCAATATCAGCTTCATTCATATCTCCTGCACAAATCAGTTTGTTTACAACATCTACTACCTTGCTTACTTCAATGCGGTTAAACCATGATGGATTATTTCCTTCCCTCTCATCACAGCCTTGTACACCAAAGAAGAGAACAGGAAAGTTCCTGCCCGGAAGGAGATTCACCAAAGACATTAAGGAATTTGTATCATCTGTAGACTCTTTGCTTGCAATCAATTCCCCTCCATAGAACAGGTTTGAAGGGAGATGCAAAATATGTGGGTGACATCGGTAGTTCCTAACCAGTTTTGTTACATAATTTTCATCTCCATTGCAGTAATAATCACATTCAAAGAGCCTTTCCAAGTATGATTTTCCTAGTCCGAAATTCTCTGCATATTTAGAGTATATTACAGGACCCAACTGCATGGGGTCTCCAGCAAGAACAACAACTGTATCCCTCTGGCTGAGATTAGATATAGGGACCATGCTTTCTGGCTCTGAAGCTTGCCCAGCCTCATCAAGGAAAATATGAGAAAAGTGACCACGCTCAACACCCTCTCCATAAAGAAATGAGGCACTCATATAAGTTGATATTATGATCCTATAGCGTGTGAGAGCACAGAGTGGAGGACATTTGAAGAGGAACTCATCAAAAAAACAAAACCTTTTATATTCAGATTTTACATCATCTAATGGTCGGGAAGTTGCATTGAGTCTGAATACTTCATTTTCTCGAATATTAACAGCATTCTCACATAGAATTTTCTCTAGCAAGTGATCTGCTGCGCTATTTGAAGGTGCACACACAAGAATCCGGGTATCTTTTCGATTTTTGTAGAGCTGGAGGATTGCTTCCACTATTGTCATAGTTTTACCAGTACCAGGTGGCCCATAAATGACATAAGGGGGACCTCCTTTGCAGCCAAGGATCATCTCAACCGAAGACATCTGCTCTTCATTGAGATTATAAGTAATGGGCACCAGAGGAGTAGTTTCAATAAGCCTATTTTCAGAGCAATCAGATGGAAATAAGAACTCTGTCTTTAAATTTTCAGCTGCATCTACAGCCTGATACTGCCTTCTCACATTGAGCCGATTATATGTAAAGTGTACATCATACAGATTCCCACTGAAATTGCCAGAGTGAAATTGAGGGGCAAACTTTAAATAAACTTCATCAGCCTCAACACGGTGAACAAAGCCCTGAGAACACATTTTTTTAACAAGAAAACACAATTACAAAACAAATCTAATATAGTCAGAAAAATAACATAGTACATTGTTGTTTCTTTGCACTTGGATTCTCTCTAACCGAAATTCTTCAAGCAAAAACTGATCTTAATGTAATTATTTTATATAAGAAAGGACAAACCTGATACGGAGGGGTTGCTTCATCAGAATTTGCAAGCTTAGCAAAGATGAAATCTCCATGGACAAGTGAAGGTCTCCGCTCAGCAAGGCCTGGGACCACGAGGGACAGAAAATCCCCCCTCTCCTTCCTCATCCCAACATTCTCCATGTCATAAGTTCTCATGTCTTCCTGAATAAAAATAAATAAATTCAAATGAATAGAGTACAAATTTAATACCATCATTGCTATTGTAATTGCTCAAAGAAAAGCTACCTCCATTTGTATTTCCTCCATCATCAACAATGTTTTGAAGTAAATAGCATAATTCCCCCTTATTAGACCTTCTGTAATAGCATCAGGGGTCTGCTTGCTCTCAATCGATTCTCTAACTTGTTTAGGAATATCATAACGAGGAAGTCTATTTTTGGATGGACGGCCTACTGCCCTCAAAGGACGTGAACCTGCAACAAATGTGTCCACAGTGAATTGCTTCTTTCTTGTAGATTTTGAATATGGCCTTTTTGAAGCCAAAGACCTGGATATCTTATCTTCAGCCAATAGGAAAACCACCCGTTCAATTCTATCATCTCCAGCATCAAAATGCACAACTGAAGTGTATAGTCCTATTTCTTTCGGTTTGCAATTTAGCCAGATGGTTAATGTTTCATTAGGTTGAAGCATTCTATCCTCTAGACTATAAGACTCTAAGAAATCCTGACTGTTGTTCCCACCATTTACTGATGTTGGCTCCATTAGAGAAAGTGTAAAAGAATCTTCAGGATTGGAGGCATAAATTTTGGTCCATAAATCAACAGCTTCATCAGTGGTATTCCTAATAGTTACTGAATCTGTAGCAGTTTCTCCAAGAAATACCGACCGAGGTTTCCCATCAACAAAGGGAAATGGGATGGAAATGACGATAGGACTCTCTTCAATTGGGTTATAACTGCAAACAGATTTGTCATCCTGATAATCAATGAACCCAATTTCACCTTTTCCTCCAATTACAGAGTATTCATCATCATCCCATCCACCATCAACGCTACCCATCTCTAAACCACAAAACAAAAAACCCATTAGTTCACCCAAACCGTAGCATGTTCAATATATACAAACAAGAGCAGATCAAATAAGAATTGCTCATTTGATCTTCCAATTTTTATAAGTATAATAACACAAATCATTAACTGGACAGACCGAAACTCCGAATAATCACAATCCATGAACAATAGAACAACCGCAAAGAACAATGTAAATGAAATACCAGTATTATTTAATAACCAGGGATTTAAGCGAGCTTCTCCCTTCCATTTCATCAACAGAAATAACATTTAAAAACACATATAAATGCTACTGACAACTTCAAACATGCACAATGTATATTTACTTGCCATTGATCGGAAACACGACATGGTCTCAATAAATAAATAAAATATTCACTCGATCCCAGCAAAAACAAACCCATCTTCACTACTACACTT
Source organism: Jatropha curcas (assembly GCF_041381405.1). Taxonomy (NCBI): domain Eukaryota; kingdom Viridiplantae; phylum Streptophyta; class Magnoliopsida; order Malpighiales; family Euphorbiaceae; genus Jatropha; species Jatropha curcas. Next base: position 27,934,973 of record NC_143157.1, on the reverse strand, counting down.
AATATGATTATTAAATTCTTATTACCATCGTACATGAAAAAAAAAAAAAAAAAACAAACATAAATATATAACAAAAAAAAGAGAGAACAACACGAACCTTTGTTGGAAGTTCAGAGATGGTTGAAACTCAGATGCGGATGATAGAAATGAAGAATTGAGATAAATTGAAAAGACCCTTTACATTTGGTAAGGTGGGTATAAATTGGAAAGTGAAAACCCTCGCAAAAAGGGTTGGTTTAGCATACCGCATATAGTGATGAAAGTAGAGTGAAAAATCAAGCTTAACGTGGCAGAGTCTCATTGCACAGCGTTACTATATTTCCAGGGATAGAGGCCTATATTTCGGTCGTTCGTTAACTCTTTGATTCTTCACTGTGTGGATTGGTTAGTACCGGTGTGCTTCCCAGTTCGACCGATCCCATGGGCCCTATAATCATAATGACTAATGAGTCCATTTGTATCTTTGGATTTCCCTTGTTTACGAAAACAGACAAGTTTTTGTCATCACTCCAATGGCTTCGACTTTGTTATAGAAATATAAGAAATATCTCATGAAAAATTAAATATTTAAATATTTGATAAAAAGAAATATCAGTGCTATTGGTTTGACAAGTCAAAAGTAAGTCAGATGAGTATTTTTGTTTTTGGGTGGGTTCTTAATTTCTAATCATCAAAGTAAGGTTAGTGTAGTCTCTTCTTGTTTCCTGAAAGCCCGCCCCACTGTTCTATTTTTGACCTGTTTAAGAATCCACATAAGAAAATTATCTAAATCTCGGAAAATTAAGGTAATGTTACCCCTGGCTCCTATAAGTTCTCAGGTAATAATTGCTGCTTCTCAATTCTCATTCACAATCCAATAGGCTTGGCAGCCAATTGAATAGCGGAATTCACCACTGAGAATTTATTTTATGGACATCAGCGCCATATCAAGTAGCTTCTTTCCTGCTTCATGGTATGGATGATCGTGCCTTCATTTCCCATTCCTTTATAGTTTTGTCACTTCTAAAGACAAACTCAACTGACTTTTGAGAGTTGAGAGAGCTTAGTTCAGAAGCTGTATTTACAACTTCTCAAGAATATAAACAAAGTAATCTTTAACAACAGGTACAAAGAAAGAATTTGAAATTAGTCCTGAATTCTGATCCAATTGATTAAATCATTCAGTATCGGCCAGTCAACTTAAACATAAAACAAGAAACGGATGCCCAAAGAAGAAAAACTCAGGCTGCTGCAGCGTCCTTGACAGATTCACGCCATGCATACTCTCTGGCTCCATCCTTGTCAACAATCTTGATCACGAAATTTGGTGGTGCCACAACCAACCTAGAACGTATCTCCATTATGCACTTATCAACTAAATCAATTGCTTCTTCCACTGACATGCCACTGTGGTAGTGTCTGTCCATCATGGAGAGAGAGAAATAAGACCCGTATCCAAAAGCTCCCTTATCAACCTTGTGAAGGGTAGCAATATAGTCGATGTAGTAGAGAGAAGGGCCAGTCTCATTGTCATAGCCAGCCAGAAGGATGTTCACAGAGTATGGATTCTGAAAAACCAAATTTTAGAAAAGGCATATTAATAGTTACCTCAGAAGAAGCTTCGAACTTATAGGCTTAGCACATGAGTATTTATGATAACTTCATCTAGAAATGGTTTACTTCACCCTTAACACGGTTTTTTTTTTTTTTTTTTTTTTTTTTTGGGGGGGGGGGGGGGGGGTGGGTGGGCCACTGCTCCCAACTCCTAAGTCCCATAAGCATAATATGTCTACTTAACAAACTATTGACCATGAAAGAGTCATACTGCACAAAAACGGGGAATAGTAATAGAAAAAAATAGAGTAATTACAAAGGGGATGGTTAAAAATAAGTGCACTTTTCCAATAAAAAAATTTGCATAACGTTCAGGTTTATCCCATTTGAAAGTGGCTTCCTTCTATCTATACTCTTCCTGATAAAAGAGATCTTCATAATATTCAGGTGCATCACATTTGAAAGTGGCTTGTCTCTATCTTCTTTCATGTGCAAGAAAATAGTTTGAAAATAGTTTCTGGTACTACAAACATTAGCAACATGCCCAAGATGATAAATTTTTGCAACGGAAGTGGTAAGACCATCCTTACAATAAAGCAGTCACTTGTTAAGAAATTTCCCAACGTAAAAGGATTCTTATGAAAGTTGAATCCTTCCTGAGCCTTCTTTCAATTTGAGTTCCATGACATGTTAACATACATATCTCTTCTATACAGCTAAAACCAGAATGCTCATGATGAATATTAGTGCGAGAATCCACTTCCAAAACTTAAGCCCTCACTGCCGAGTCCAGAAAAAAAAAAAAAAAAAGAAGCTACATATGCACATACATGTTTTCTCAAGCCAAAGCAATCTCATATGAGTGGCTAGATGCAAGGATCATTACACACCTGGACAAAGCTCTTCAACTCAAAAAGTTTCCCACTACCATGTAAACCTAGTTACATCTCTCAGCCATGGGGGACTATATAAGGCCTCAATAAGCCTTAACTAAACCAAAAAGGAAAAGAACATTCTAGTTGTAGATTCACGCTCTAGAAGATGTCAAATACCCATGCCCAAACCCAAGAGAATCAGCCCAAAAGGGTTATACAAGTCCCAACAGAAGGGCAAGGGAAGCACATGTGACAGGATGATCCACCAATTAGGTTCATAGATGATGTAGCAATTGGAAAATAGATGTTTCAACAAGTTCCATGCTATAGAAGCCATC